>NW_028277176.1:27652500-27762500 GCF_051122295.1 Plectrocnemia conspersa | reverse complement strand
GCAATGTGAAGTAATTACTTGTATGTTGGTGTGAACTTGCGGAATTTTAACGTGTTCGCGACATTTTCCATCGATCAAATCCCAAGTGCACATTTCGCCGGCTTCCGAAGAGCTGACAATGAAGTTATCCTAAAACGAAATTGTCATTTTCGTTACATAATTGTGCAATTATTTACAGCGCACTTGTACAACGATCGAAAGGAGTACTTGTATAATGGAAGCTCTGGACAGACATAATATGGGAGCCGAATGTCCCACTAGTAGACACCTCGGGGTCATCTTGAGCGTCTCCGGGTCCACTTGCCAGATGCAAATCTGTCCATCGTAGCAGCCCGTGACCAGAGTCTTCTGATCGCGGGATAGGAATATGGACGAGATGCAGTGGGTCGGAGGGTTTTTACCCCACAGCACGACCGGCACTACGAGATTGGTGCCCGGCATCTCGCTTTAGGTTTCAAATAGTCTCAGAACGACTTCTAGTAAATAACGACGAGTCTATCGATCCGCAAACGAACGCTAAAGTCGAAGTGTCAAATCAATTTAGCGAATTAAATCGCGTAGAAACGAGGAAGGTGACATGACGGAGGATGTCGCGGCGCGACGACTGATTTGCGTTCACGACAGCACAAGAGGAGAAAAATGGCACGGTCAAAGACGATGCATGTCGCATCGATTAGACATGCCGAGCCGTCCGTCGACAGTTCGCCCGACAGTCACTTGACAAGCCAGAGATGTGTTGCCACACGGTAAAAATAATAATGCGCAATCGAAATAGACGCATTTTAAATAATTATTTGCTTATTTCATTGCAAAATTATTAAAAAATAATTTTACGCACAGAAACCAATGGTTATCAACATTTTCCTGAGTATGGCTCTAACGTCTTGCGTGTTTATTTTACAAACGTTAACCGTTTATCTACTGATAAATCGTCGTGTGTTATTTGGTGTTTTTGAAATCAGACTCAGCGCTAGGGCGGGGCGAGCGAGGTATATAGCCATATGCGTTTTTTTTTACTTTTATTAATATTTTTTGAATTGTATTCTGAAAATAAAATGTTACGTCCGTCTAAGCGCACTTTATTTATAATTCTTGCGATTTTGCAAAAGTAAGGTTGTTTTGCACAAAAACACTTTTCCAAGTAAAAATACTTGTATATTGGTTGATAACGGCACAAACTGATTATATAGTGTAAGTATATTATTTCTTTCGTCAGTTCCTTGGTTTACGCCATCTATCTGGCTAACTATTATTTGTAAATTTATAAGTTTTTCTTTTGAGAAAAAAAATTGTACAACATAATTTTAGTATATTTTATTTAGTTAATAAAATATTTAGAAAATTATTATTAACGTTTTTGCTTTTTAATAACGTTTAAGTATTACATTTTAATTGTCTGATGACACAAAAATTATATTTAAAAACATTGCGCTACGTTTTGAGTTCGTGCAGAAGACATATTTCTTAAATTGCGGTGAAAAATTGCGGTTCTTACCGTTTTACAAACAGATGCACTGTGATATTTTAAATAAAAAAAATAGCACTCGAATGTTTATGATTGTGTGAGTTGTTGACAGCATAGATCAGGGCTTCTTAAACTTTTTTCATTCACGACCTCATTTATGCTTGTGAGTTTCTTCGCGACCCCAGATAAATATAAAATAAAGATACATATGTATATAAATATTTTGTGCTGATTTATTGATTAGGTAACAATATACATACATATAAAAAAATATAGTTTTAGAATTTGCTTAGTAACATACAAAAATATAAAATTAAAAATTGTACAACAAGTTGTAAAATTGTATTTATTATAGTTACTAAAATTATGCCATATTTTTCATAAAAACTGGATTTTTTACAATAATATAAATAAAAGAGAATATTGAGCAAAATATATCGTCGCTGGTATATATTGGAGCCCGGGCATTTTGGTCGTCTTAGTTCGTTTGAATATATTCGAGCGCAGTCGTTAAGTATATAAAAATTAAAGGGCAAATCGCTTTTTTAATGAGACGGATGTGCTTGTTTTTTACTGCATAACAAATTAAATCTTAGTGGAATATTTGACACTGCTGGACGTAAAATCTCTTCATCATTTCTTAGCGATGAACGATATTGGGTTTTAATATGTGTTAAGCCTGAAAAAGTAATTTCACATAAATATGTGGTGTTGAATGGCAGAAGAACACTTAATGCCATATCAGAGATTGTGGGAAATTCAGTTCCAGATCCGATCCAGAATTCAGTCAAGGGCTTTTTTGGAAAATCTAGTTTTAAGTTTGAATCACTTGAAAGCTTAGCAAATTTCTTTATAGGGCAGGTGATCAATCTCACTCAAGCCAATGAAAAATGGTTTTTGAATCAGAGATGACTTTTTGAAATCAATATTTGATATAAAATATTTACGAAACTGTATTTCTAGCGCTTTTAAGAGACCTATAATATTTTTTGCGATAAAAGTTTTACAATGATTTTTCTCGATTATAAAATTGTCGATACTGGAAAACATTTCGAACGAATTATTTTTTACCCTACTTTTCCAAATGTTGATATTTTTAATACAACTTTCAATTTATCATTCGAAGTAAATATACCGCAATTGTTTTCTTAAAGAGACAAGTTGAGATCGTTTAATTTCTCAAAAATATCTGGCAGATAACGCAGCTTGGATAGGCATAAGTTATTTTTAAAAAAAGCAACAAGATCACATTTTTGTTCGGTTAAAAATATTTTGGTTTCGTTCTTTATCAACAATAATCTTCTTAAACTTTGACGTTTTGATATCCATCTTACTTCTGCATGTAATAATAAATTTGTATAGTGGGAATCCGTATCCTTACAGAGATTTGAAAATAAGTGGCTGTTAAGGGCATGGCTCTTAATAAAATTTATAATTTTAACAGCATCCTGAAGCACATCGTTCAATTCTGGTACTATTTTTTTGTTGCAAGGGTTTCCCGATGAATAAGGCAGTGAGAAAGTAATATGATCATAATGAGCAGCTTGAAAAATGATTTAAAACATTTCATTTAAAATCACGTATTTAAATATTTTACATTAAAATCTCGCGACCCCAAGATTTTGCTAAGCGACCCCATTTGGGGTCACGACCCATAGTTTAAGAAGCCCTAGCACAGATAATCAAAATAATAAAATTAATTTATAAACCCAATAAAGTTAAATTAATGACGTTACAATTGAAATTAAGTTCATAACATTTTATGAAAATAGCGTTAAATGAAGTATATGTCGGTTCATGGTCGTCATATCTGTGTCGGAGCCTGTAGTGTTGCCATATTGTGGTGGGAGTGCGTCTCGCGTGCGGTTGTCGCGTCGTGTGTGCGCTGGTCGCTAGTCTGTCGCTTTGGTCATCTGTTGCGCTCGAAGTTCGAGCGGCCGACGATCGCCGCTATGAGCAAGGCGTGCGCGCGCTGCCTCAAGATCGTCTACCCTACGGAGGAGCTCAAATGCCTCGACAAGGTAAGACGGAGCCGCCTTTCTTGCGACACCCGGCACACCCGACACCGAAACTCTCCTCCCTTCGCTCCTTCGCCACTTCTCTCCTACGAAATCTGCCATAACCTCGAAATGTTTGAATTTCACATCCAAATGTTCACCGTTCACCATTTTGAAACGTAAAAAAGTTTTTTTTTTATTTTGCCCCGAGACTAAATTTTAGCGGCCATGTTTTTCTCAAATTCAAATTATATATTTAAATTATAAATTTACCACTCGGCGTTTAGATTAATTTCGATCGAAATACATTATTTAGCGGGCATGTTTTTTCTATGATCAAATTAATAAGTAATTTATTTGAAACATGGCGGCTTTTACAAATGTCACTCAGCTGTTAATACGTAAGTGTAAACAAGTGGAAGGTTACATATGACATATGAATATCTATAATTCCATCTCAACGTACGATATAATTCAGTGAGTCATGTCGCGCGTGTATTAATTAATTGATGAAACGAGAAGTTAAGTGAAATTTCATTTCGTTAGTTAGTACTATTTAATAATGTGTCTATTTTTAGCAGTGATATATGCATTCGTCGAATCTTTCGTTTCGATCGATTGTGTTGTTATTTTATCACGAGCATCCTTGAATCGCCATCGCCATCGCCATCGCCCACTATTGGACAAAGGCCTCTTCGTAGCGCTTCCAATTTGACTAATTTTGCATATTTCAATTTGAAAATTTAGAGCACGTTGTTAAAACTGATTTATTATAATTTATTAATAATTTAAAACAGTGATAAATTAATTGGACAATAATATATTTCTTGGAATAAAATATTACTTTTTAAAATGACAAAAATGTTGAGCACCTCTCGCATGTGTGTAAAAACTTTTAAAAACAAATTTTATTTATCATCTGTTCACTGTATATATCGATTTTACCTTTTTAAATGTCTTCTTTTCAATGGTGAACGATATTTAAGATTTAATGTAATCGAATTAGTATTTGTTAAACTTACGTATTTAACTTAGTTCTTAGCATTCAGTTTAAGAATCTTAAGATAATATTTTCAGATTTACTTTTAAAATCCATTCTAGCGATGTTTTGGAGATGTTCAACTATCTAATTGGGTAGAACGATGACGGGTAGTGATAGTTTTCATTATAGCCTCAACAGCTGCTTCAACTGTGAGGTATTTATGCACTAATATGCCGACTGTAGTTTCAATTAAGGTAATAAACTGCCGAGAAGAATAAAATAATGCAATAATTTCGAGACGCTTATGCACATCAAAAGCAGGCATCGTGAATTTACAAAAAAATTTTTCATAACAGAACACAAAAGTTAAGTCAGCTTTTTGTCCTAAGATCAATTACTTAATTCCTGATTCTATGGCTTTAAATGACTTTTCTAATATTGAATTTTATCTTAATTAATCACTAATATTGGTAAGCTTGCATGAATGTTAGCCTCTACTACCTTCTTTTACATTAGTGACTTGGATGGAGAGATTAATCTGAAAAATATATGGTAGATAACTCAGGCTATTCTTTCTATTGTCCCAAGAGTTTTATTTGTTTTACTCCCATAACAAATAACTACTTCCCATTTATTGGCAAAATATCTTTCGAATTTATTTATGTACGTAGTATGTATGTTGCACCGAATCAATGAAATCGCTTATTGCGCGAAATAGGTAAAAATTGTTCAATTCGTCAGAACAGTGAACACCCCATGAATAACTCTGCAACGAATCATGGGGTTCAACTAACATGTCAAAAATACATCGTCTTAATTATAATTCTAGACTTTTCCTGCATTCTAAATAAAGATGATGATGATTTATTTTTATATGATCAAATGACATTTGGTCTAGTTACGATCGCACCTAACCTGTCCAACAATTACCCCACGAGAGATTAAAAATCGCCCATACACCCACTATATAAATCGTGAAAATACCTGTCATATTTCTAGTTCTAGACAGGACGTCGAACTGTTATTTTTTTCATTTCGGTTTTCGTTCCGGAAAAAATAACGGGTTTTCGATTCAGCTCCAAGTGATTAATTTTTAAATATTTTAAATGCTTGTACCAAAATTTAAAACTTTTAATTTCTTCTTTTAAGCGTACTACATTATTAATTGATGCAATAATATAATAAGTAATAATAATTAATTAAAAGTATAATAATTAGTACTAGAAGTATATAGTATAAAATAATAATATAATTTATTAAAATTATTAAAATGTATTTTCATTTACACTATTATTATTCAATCAAATCGATTTTTTTTTATTATATTAAAATTACATTATTTTTTTATTAATTATAAAGCGCTACTATGTACTTTGCTCAATGCACGAAATAAGCAAAACAACTCCTGCCGAATTTACACATTCGGCAGATAATTCCCTAATTCATGAATGAAGCTACGAACTACACTTTTCATGAATTGGGCAAATTTTTGTCCATTTCACAAAGTCAAGTAATTTCACTGATTTGGTGTAACATGTACTGTATCAAAATTTAATTATCTTGATCTTACGCCATTTTCCCGATCTAAATCAAATTTGCTAAATCTCACTCTTCCTCTATCTTAGAGTTATCTCTATCATCCTAAAATAGGAGAAGAGTATTTAACATAATATCCTTATGGATAATATGTAAAAATAAATTTAACTATCCAATAAGTTGTGCAAAGAATGCAAATTATACTTTTATTTTTATGAAAATTGTTTTAAAACAAATTTTATAATTTGAAAATATATTTAACAAAATTAGAAAAAAATTGCTATGCGGCCATATTTTTTAAAAGTAACTAATTTAAAAAAAGGTTTTCAATTTCGGCCATCCGTTTCTATTAGAATTAAACTTTGGAATAATGCGAGAGAATCTGTTTCCGCGTACAAAATTTAGCGAATACTCCCGCTATTTTATTGTACATTGTTCGAGACGATTGCGTCACGGTTGCGTGCGATATAATCTCGATCGTATCAATTGTATTGCGAAATTAGCCTCGACGACGACAGCGAAGAAAGACTGAATATAATATTTTATCTCGTTTTGCGCAAATCTGACGCATTCTGAAAACGCGCCATGGAATTAGTCTGCGACGCTGCCGAGTGACATTCGGATTTCAGCCCCGACCGGCCCCTCCGAACGCTCGACTCGGTACTTTCGCGGTAGTGCACCACTTTCGCTTTTCGGTTGCGTTTCCGGATAGAACGTCTCGCAGTTTCGCCGTTTCTTTATCGCGAACCTCGACCCGAATTTAGGTCTGTCTCTCCGGGGAGAAAGAGCAGAGTGGGTTCTCCCTGACCTAGAATGGGCGGCTGCTGTTGTGTTGCCGTCGCCGCTTGCAGCTCTCGCGAGGTCGCCGACCTTGCTTGCATTAGAGAGGATATGCGCTCCTCTGTCGAGAGCGAAAAACAAAAAGAAATCCCACATCTGTTCGCCGTCGCCGCCGCTGCTGCTGTCCGGCCGAAGATGCACACAGTAGTTTTAGTATTTTGGTCCAACGTCACACACGGGGGACGATGAATCAGATCCTGTTGCCGTTTCGAGGCGGTCGGCGACCTTGACTCGCTGAAGTCGCTTTCGACCGTCGAGCCCACTGTGACCTCGCGGAGGCTCCGCGTGTGACGCCTGCACTTCCATCCTGTGGTCTTCCTTCCCCTCGTCGAGTAGGTCAGAGTGGAAGGTGAGGTCTTTGTCTCTGAGGCCGTAGCGACTTACCTTTCTAAGACCCCGATGAACGGAGGAATTGTGTAACTTGGCTAACCCCACTTTTGGAGACAAATTTTATTGTGCTTTCGGTTGTTACAAAGTGGTGATAATTCCTATTTCGTTAATACGAAATAAGATAACATTTTATTGGATTACTCCATACCGGTATTGTGAATATTATTTAACACATAAATTTGTGATCGGTTCGTGTTACATTTACATATATAAGCACAGGGCTCTTCTACTTGTAAACTTATGAAATATCTGCAAAATCTGACAAAATTGGAATAGATTAACCTTTAGAAGTCCAGAGTCATGCTCAAAATCGTTTTACCGTTACAGTTTAAATGCATCTATATCATGCCCAAGATATTTTATATTTTTTGAAGCCATTTTGAATGACTCGATGATCAAATTTCCAGTATTTATTTCAAAAAGATTTAGTAATTCCAAACCATTTTACCTAGAATTGTTAGATTACTAAAATTTGTCGTAAAATCTGTTAATGCATCAAAGGATTTTGGAAACAATTATTTGACCAGTCTGTACCGCCTACTCCAAACCTAGACGTGAAAATGTTATCCATTTCAATCTAAAAAGTTTTGTTTTTACATTTACGTATATATTTTATTTAAATAAATTAAATTACTGTTTATAATTCAACTCAATATTTGTCTAAATTTTAGACTATATTTTGAATAGTGAAGTTGATGTTGACGAATCAATTGTCATATTTATTATTTTGTGCGTCGCGTGGATTAATTACACTGAATGTTTTATTTTAATCAAGAGTAGTCCTTCAGTTGTACGATAGATTTTTGCGATACGTTGTTCATGCTGAAAAATATCATAGATCAAGGTTGATCCAACTTCAGTTTCCGAGCTTTTTTTTAAAAAAAAGTCTAAATATATCTTCGGTTTTTTTAATATTCGATGTATTTCATTAATTATGAAAAATAATATCAATTTAATGCTCGCCTATGGACCTTTTGCAGCAGCCGATTCTTTCGATGTAATTTCCAATGACTCGTACATTTCAGGCGGTATCTCGGTTATAACTTGGTGGATGTTTGGTTTTAATTGCTCCAACGGCGTTAAATCGCATGATATTGGCAGTCAGAATTGATAGATTCATAGTGTGCCATTTAATGAAATTCTATGTATCGTAATATTGTTCTGCCCTAAAATGTCTATGAAACTCTATTTGACAGTTGCGAAACGTATTTTCTGTTCAAACTCAAACCTAACCTTAGATCAAGTCCAAAATATTTCTCTCAGGGGCAAATAAGTAGAAGATGTACAAACACGTCCATCGTGCATATTGCTCCATAGTTTGTATGCAATTCGATTTTACAAATATGTTTTGTTTTAAAAATATGATAGCTATCCTTACCGATATTACTACGAGCTACGTAATGTTGGTCAATGTATGTCCAAATCGAATTTTGGTCTGTAGGTGGGCGCACTTTTCAGAAGTAAAAAATTCACGTCAAAGCAATAAAATCGCGACGGCACGATTTTATTGCTTTTGACGTTGATTTTCAACTTCTGAGAAGGGATAATTGTTTTTTGCGCCCTTCTATTGGTCAAAATTCGGTTTAGATATGCTTCATTAGAATCTCACCTATTTTAAGTAGTAATATTGCTATAAACATCTTAATATGAACGCTAAATGGCATGATTTTATTGCTTTTGATACGGATTTTAAACAAGAATCACTGACTGGCCAACTTTTGTGTTTTACTTCATTCGATTCTCACTTATTCTAAGTCGCAATATTGTTATAAAAAATCTTATTAATATGAACGCTAGTTAACCGAGAGCTTCCACTGTAATGGCAACGGGACGATTTTATTGATTTTAACGCCCCCTTGAATTTGGCTAGAAAAATAATGTCATTTAATGAAATACTATGAATATGAATGAAATCGAAATATTAAAAAAACGACCACTGACTTAATATGAATGAATATGAATGAAATCGAAATATTAAAAAAACGACAACTTTTGCCTCCACCCCACCACTGAAACGACGTCCCTGTATTTGATACTTAGAACACGCGTGATTATTGACGACTGTCTAATTTATAGTGCTGCCAACACATCAAACTCGAATTTGATTACTCTGTATTATGGTCAATTTATTTTTCCAAAAATTATATTTAACTAATACGATTAGGTTTAACATAAGCATTAAAACAAATACCCAATATTGTAGTATTTTAATGGAAGGACAAAAAAATCATCACGATGTGAATAAGCCGTGGCTTTACATTAAATAAAAAAAATCTGGTGAAAGAAAAACAAAGGTGATGTTTAAAAACGTAATTCAAAATCTTATCTTCATATGGAAATTTGCTTCGAGAGATATCATACGATGGACAAATATGTAAGTAATTGTAATGTACATATAAATAAAAATAGATTTAGTGTTTCGTATATCAAAGTAATAAAAAAAACCACGAATATTGGTCACAAAGCAACTTGCTTACACGAAAATTGCTCACAAATCTATCGCTCACATGGTTTAAGGAAATGTGAGTTTTTTGTTATTTAACTTCAATATCAACAGGATACGAAGTTTGAAAAATATATTGATTGAAATAAGATATTAATACACTGAATTTTAAATAATATTATCCGGCAATTATGAAAACGTTAAACCAAATATATCAATGAATAGTGATAGATATATAGTATATTGAAACTTTTCTTAACATTTTAAACGCCAGCGACTTTTTAGTGAGTCACTTCTCTTTACGGGTCAGTATCTCCATCTAAAAATAAATATAAAATACTTGCTTTATTAATGAATGAAGCTAGTACAATAACCTTTAATAATTAAAAAAAAATGTAAATAATTCGTCAACTTGTTTTAAAAAAATAATTTATAAAAAAATTCTGATGAACAACCGCCTTATAAGCGATCGATTTATGAGGAATTTTCGTGTGAGCAATAATCCGCAAGACCAGTTGCCATGTGAACAATAGTGCATTCACCATTCTAACACATGTGACACATGTTTATGGCAAAATTTAGGGTAGAAAAATGCACCCCCCTCCCCCTTTCCCAAATGACTTACCTGCGTCTCAAAATTAATTAATACGAAAATTCACCATGTACTTATACAGTAATGAAATTTAAGAAAATATTAAAAACGTCATTCGGTTGTATTGAAACAACAAATATGTACATGTGTTTCTCAAGTACAATACAAATTGTTTCATTCTAAGATTTTTTTCAAATTTTATGCGAGATAGTATGAACCAGTGGTGGCCAACTGAAATCACTTGGTGGGCCAAATAAAATAATGCATATCTTTGAAGGGCCACAAATAAAAATTTTACAATAATATTTTTTTTAATTAGAAGTTTTCTCGTTGTTTGTAGTTTTGTATGTTAACCTTTTTTTCTAGAATAATTGTGGAATGCACATATAAACATATTATTTTTAGAAATGTAAACTATATTGCGTGCATATTTATTCGTAAGCCTTGTGGTTTAATTTCAAGAAATTTAGTGACGCGATTATGGAGATAACTATAGTGCCTATTTTAGATGCGTTGTCATTATACACGGAAAAAGTTGCTCGTATTAATTATTCTTATGATTTTATAATCTAAAGGATGTGACACTGGATATGACTAGCCCCTTAGTTTACGATGCCGGAAGACAAATTATGTCATTTTCGTCAAGTAATGAATTAGTACAAAAAATACTATAATAGAGTGTGCGAAGATGATATTTGAACGCAATGAATCATCTCCTTCGTGTTGAGTTTAATTTTCAAAAACATAAGGCGATTTTAACTGGAATTTCCCGGACGGGTCAGAAAAAATACGCTCATCCGGTCCGAAAAATAAAATAAATAATTGCTCTATTTCGGGTGGAACTCGTCGAGAGACGTGTTCAGTATGATTTCGTGCTATTTGAAGAGTTACATTATTTTTAACATCTTGTGTTTTTGTAACGAATTGATTATTATGTTAGCGAGGAATGAGATCGCTTCTCGAACATCACGCAGCCAGATGCAGATGCGTTGAATTGGTAACGTCTCTCAATGAACACCGATGGTTGTTTCCTTCTTTCTATTTCCACATAAATATGGCGTACGACTTATGAATTTATTCCCTACGAGAGACGGCAGCCTCAGCGACGCCCGCATGATGTCACTCCGATTAACTCGATTAGTAGTATCCAGGGGGCCGAAACCGAAGTTCGCGGTCAGTCTTACGAAATCGAAAGCTTCCGATCGCTTTCACCGTACGTGACCCTCACTTCCGACGACGCGTTTTTGGAATCTGTGCTGCGGACGCGTGTCGCTTGTGTTGTTTTTACACGCATCCGCGTCGCACTGTTGTGCAATTTAATCGAATGTATTTTTTCCGTTATATAATGATCGATACTATCGGTACGGAATGCGTATTACGTATCGCATTCTAACGAAACGCCGCCAGAAGAAAGTGGAAGTGCGTACGGTAACATGTTCGGCACATTAGCATGATTGGTATATCGTTACCGTTTATTTACTGTTGCCAGCCGACGATAAACAATCGTTTGTGTGCGAATAATTCAGTTATTTGAAGTTTTAATATGTACATACATATGTATATTTTTCGCATGAGTCGTTTTACCTTTTCTGCGACTCGGATGTTAGTCGACTCGCTAGATTCTTGATTAAATTCGCACGATTCGATTGCCGGTTAATTTATCTTTGCTTTATTACTACTACTAGTGTCATAAAACACCTATGTAATGATGAACAGATTGACAGTACAGTCCAGAAGGGTGTATCGTGTATGACAAAGATACATCTTCTTGTCGATTCTGACATCAGTGGCGAAAGCCCTCAAGGACTGAAATCACTACAAAGTATGTAGTCACATGGATCACTAAAGAATGCCTTTGAGGTGTGGTATTGAAACATAATGCTCATTGATAATATAATCATCGAATACAGACTGGTTCTTTGAACACATTATTAGAGAAATTAATACCGGAAATGTTGAGAAATTATAAGCTCTTCGTGTGTATGGGAAGGGGGGGGGGCGTATAATAACATCGCTTTTAAGTGATAAGGAAAAGTATGGGAAAGAAAATTTATATATGCTCTAACCAGCACGATAGACGAGTGGTATAAGTTTCTGACATGTATCTCCCACATGTACCTTAGTGTTTATTAATTTCTATCATGCTTAGGAGATCAGAATTAGTGATTATTTTAATTATAATTCCGATCGATCATCACAGATTAGGTTTACATAGGTTATTCTAATCTCACGGATGAATATCGTGATGTTGAAAGAGCCTTGTCTGGTTTAAAGTTTATTCTACGAGACAATAGAAATAGTTTAAATGAAAATACATTGAAGATATTTTAATAATTAGAGGCAGCTTTCATCTTTATTACTTCTAAATAAATGATAGTTTTAATACGGTCGTGGTCAGAACTATATTACATGCTATTAAATGGTCAGAATATAAGCGGCCAGTATGAATATTAAATAATCAGAATTTATATTAAATGGTAAGAATTATTTTAGCAGATGGTCAGAATCATTTTTTTCATTTGGCAATAGTGTTATTACTGTAAGATTGGTACAACTGATCGATATGTCAAGCGTGCTCTCCTCTGCTGCTCTGTCGCGATTTCCGCTTCGTTCGTCGCTCTGAAAACCTTCGCGTCCTACATACAATGAAATAAATTCGTTACAGATTCATTGATAGTTGTTCATGGGGTTTTTACTGTTTTTTAAATTGTATACGATATTTCTAAAATAAATAATTTATTGCAAATTTAAATTTATAAAAATTATATTTTTTAATTCACATAATCGTTCTATATTTTTTCTTATATGTATGCTATTTTTATTCCAATCATTTGATATTTATTCTGACCCTTAATAATGTAATTATAACCGTTCATTATTTTAATTCTGATCAACCTATATTTTTATTCTGACCGAGATTTAATTTTTATTCTGACTATTCAATTTGTTGCCTAAATAAATATATCCAAGAATCCTTTATATGTACTTCAACCGTGAATATACGAATTTGTTTCGCTTATTAAATTATATTATTATCATATATTATTATATATACTTCTAGTTCTAATTATTATACCTTTAATTAATTATTATTATTTATATTATTGTATTATGTATTAAAAATTGTTTAATTGTGAGCTACTTCAGCTCATAGAGAATATTTTGTTTAAAATTATCGTATATCGAACGATAAACTAGTGCAGTGGCGTAGCGAAGAGGGGTATCTGGACCCCCCCCCCCCCTTGGCGGAGCGCATTCGGTGGTTTTATGTTAATTGAATCTAAATTACAAAAATTATCTTGCCTTTTTTCTTGACAAAATCTTGGTTACGCCGCAACCAGTGGTATACGTTATTTTATAAATATTTCCGATCGATCATCACAGATCAGGTTTTCATAGATTTTCCTAATCTCACGAATGAATAAATAAAACTTATTCATTCGTGAGATCGAATTTTATCGAGCTAGAAATTTATTAATTATAATTAATTACATAGATGTTTCTGATTTACATATTTCAGTCTGATATATCACTACTTACAGTTGTTTGTATTTACTTCGTTTTAACGCATTGAGCTAATATATGTAAGGTTTCAGCGGAAGATTTACAATAAATATACATATGTATGTGTATTACCTGAGCCACATATGGAATAAAAATATGCGTAGAACTCAAACGTTTTTAACCGAATTTTAGCTTGATTTTTAAATGTCAGTGGAATCTAAAAAAATCTGGTTATAAAATATTTTATTTTCACAAATGTGAAAAATCTATTTACAAACAATGATTATTTTTGATTTACAGCTGTCAATAATTGTATGATATATCATCAAATTTATTAAGTTGTATTTCTCAATCGATAACGATTTTTTTTAAACATTTTAAAATAAGTCGTTCTACAATCGATCGACCGTCACGAAAAGAAACTGTCATTTTCTTTTATCTTATCTTTCGCGTACGAAATTAGCATATAAACACGTACACAGCTCGAGCATTTCGCGAATCGCGTCGGTTTACTTACACTTTCGTTAGATATTTAAAATATTAATATGAATTACGTATCGCGTGAGAAATAAACGTCACATGCATTTTACACCTCTGGACGCGCCTCATTCATCTGCCACTCGCGCGTGTATCCATATTGGGCTATTTTTTCATCAGGGATACTCAATATTTTGCCTATTATAATTTTCAACTTCTATTTTCGCTCTCGTACAAGATATTGCAGAGATAATTTCGAGGTCGCAAAAATGCCTCTCGAATATGTAGCAATTTATGTATCATTGTCAAAAACTTCGCAAGCTGCAGGTGTTTTATGTTACTTTAAAACAAAGATCCATGTTTACTCGTTGTCGCACGTTCGACGCATATTTGCGCATTTTTTTTATCAACGGACGTGTTTTCGCGCTTCATTGCACAGTTATCGCACCCCCGCTTCGACGATGATACAATTAAAAAATATAGTATATGTCTTTGTATTGTATATATTTGAAGCGATTAAGTAATGTAGATAAGTTACATAAGCAAAGCTATATTTAACTAATATACTTATGGTCTGTTTATAAAAATCAATTCAATGCAAATCAATACCAGGCTATATTTTTTTATCGAATAATATACCAATAATAATTTTTTTGACTGACTATATTTTCTTAAGTTAATGTCTATATATTGGAAAGTATAGTGTATTATATTATATATCTCAAAAACGTAGCGAGAAAATTTACGATTTTTTTATAAAAAAGAACTATGTTTTCTATAAATTAATTGCCACGATATGGCAGGATGCACAGCGATAAATTTACATTTTCTTCTTCGGAAACTACTTATTCATTTAACCACAATTCATTGTGGGCCGCATATTGAGAGATTTCGTGGTATTTTATTAATGAACCATTTTTTCAATATCGAAATATCATTACTTTTAAATATAATCGGCATTTTTTTGTCACTCAACATATTTTTCGTTAACTTTACGTGTGTTGTTTCTTAATTTACTTAATTGCCATAGATGGATATAAAGGTAATCAATTCGATCTCCTTATACATTTACTTGCTGGTCTAGAAAACTATTTGCCATCTGTTCGACGCTAACGATCCAATGTGACATATTACTAGCTTTTAGACATAATCGATAGATTTATTTTCATGTATATTTTATTTTAATTTCAGATATGGCACAAAGGGTGTTTCAAATGTCAAGAATGCGGCATGACGTTAAACATGAAGACGTACAAGGGATACGGGAAGCTTCCATATTGCGAAGCGTAAGATATAAGTAATTATAATGTTAATTGGAATATATACATAATTTCACGATTAACGTTTGCAGGCATGTTCCCAAAGTGAAACCGACTACGATGGCAGAGACTCCGGAGTTGAAGAGGATAGCTGAAAATACGAAAATTCAATCCAATGTAAAATATCATGCTGATTTCGAAAGATCGAAAGGAAAATTCACACAGGTCGCCGACGATCCCGAAACCCTGCGCATCAAGGCAAATTCGAAAATCATAAGCAATGTAGCATATCACGGCGATTTGGAAAAGAAAGCGGCTATGGAAAAACAAAGAGTCATGACGGATAACGGTGATGTTGTAGGTGAGTGATTCGACCGTTTAGGCTTCTTTGTGTTACGTTTAATATTGTTATTCATAATCGATTCGCTTTCCATATGACCATGGGGTAACATTGAGTGTCGTCGCTATTTTGTGTGTGTGTGCTACGCATTATGTTTAACGGCAAACACGTCATCATTGCTCATTCATTATCATTACGAATTATACACAAAAAATCAGGGAACAATTGTTATTGTGTCATGGTCGCACCTGATGATTAAATTTGTGGTCTAATTATTATTCTAATTTCGGTTCACTTATGTGTTTTAACTGTGCAAATGAGGCATGGCAACCGAGAGGCTTAAAAGCTCAATTGTATGATGTATATATACCTCTCGATTGTCTGTTTTTTAACGGTTTCTTTTAGCACACGCTGGATTTGGCTTCTTACATTTCTAAACATTTCATTGATTACACAGATGTGCAGTCTTCGGAAAATTATCACCTTCAGTTGGACAGCTACGCCTCGGAAATGCTCCCTCCGTCTATTCCTCCTCCGGCCGTGCCCGCCGTTCAACAGCAGCAGGCTTATGTACAGCAGCAACAAATGAGCAACCAAAAAATGAGTAGACCGCAATCCAATCAGAGCTCCAACGACTCTCACGGATACAGGCAAACGAGTCAGCCTCAATCGAGACAGCCGGATCCGTCCGACTACATAAACAGTAACGCGTACAACACTAATTACAACAACCATCAACAACTGCAGTACAACACGAATCACATGCCAGCGCCCGCTCCCAACGTACAAATTTCGAGCTACGTCAGCAACGTTCCGCAGCAAAACTCCATTTATGCGGAGTACGACAATCAAAACTTGGAGCACAGTGTCCAGTCCCAGCAGCAGAGAAATTACGTGCACTCGTACGGAGAAAACTATTATCAAGATAGAAACGTGCAACAGCAGCGGATCGGTAGGATCGCCGATTACGATCCGATCAGTGACGGTCCGCGTAATTCTCCACTGACACCGAGACAGGGCGCCACCGTGGTTTACAGCAGCGGACCGCCGCAACAGCAACAACAAAACTATCACCAACAGCATCCGCATCAATCCAATAATGGTAGAATAGGTAATATATCATCGACATTATCAATAATGCATGGCTAATGAAATTTATTCAGGTATAAATAACTATAACTAGTAATGTTCATCTTTATTGTATATTTCTCATTCACGCTTTTTGTCGTAATCGTTTGTTTTGGGTGTTGGCTATATTTTATGACTTTCTGTCTGTAATGTTATGGTATTGTGTCTACAGGTTCTGGTCAACATAATAGTGGCGGTGGAGGAGGGTCAAGACGCATCGGTTCAGTTGCCGATATGGACCCTTTGAATGAAGTTTACGGTTCGCTCGCAAACCAGCATCCACCTCAGCAGCACCAGCAACCGATAGTGAACAAAGGAAATGGAAATGCCGGTGGCGTACCAGGGGTTTGTATTTATTTTAAACATAATTCATTGAGTGTAAATAAATAAAATAAACAAACAATATAAAAAATACTAATATAATAATTTATTTCTTAATGCACGAAAGTGTTTATTTATTCCATTGAGGAAACCAGCTACATATTTATTTTTACGTATTGCCCTAGAAATATTATTGTACAATATTCCCCTGGCTGTACTCGTTTTCTTATACCTAACTATCTTTAAATTGTCTATTGCTAGTATTAAATCTATGTACATCTTTATTTTTTAACTTATATATAAATACTAAAACATTCATATTTCTTGAACCATATTCTAATCTATCATTCATACTTCTACAACTAGTAAATCTATTTTCATTTAAAACTACTCTCATTGTCTTATTTCGTAAATGTTGCAACATTGTCTTATCTAATTTATTCAGCATATATAATATCATTGCACAATAATTGAAGTGGGACTATATAAGACTTGTAGATTATTTTTTTGTGTTTGTATGTAACCTATTTCTCATCCATATTATCAATTTTTCTATTTTTTTTTAATCTAATAAAATGTCTATTCAAATTATTTTTTTTATCTACAATTACTCATAAATATTTTATATTAATAACTATTTCTATAATCGAGTTATCTGACATATCTTTATAATTAATAAACATTTAGTTTAGTTCTTGTATAGTACATTATTTTTAACCATATTTCTATCATACTTAATTCATTATTTTAAGTTATTTACAATTTCATTAACTCGATCAATTATGCAAAAAAAGAGTCGTCCATAAACAGATGTATTTTGCATTTTTTTTATAATATAGATTATATTAACCGCCCTACCCATACGAACGTATGTGATACGTTCGTATGGGTATTATAAAAAATATTTTGCGAAATCTTTTTTCGAGAACCTCTGACTTGCAAAGGATTCAAAAAAGGATCACAAATGAGTATTGCGTATTTTTTTTCTGTTATATTGTAAACAAGTATTGTTATTGTGAAATCTAATGAAAAAAAACCCCAATGTATTTTTTAACTACTTTTTGAATAATAACCCAGATGTAGGGCGGTTAACACATTACGGTCCGTTATTTTCGCGAAATTTTAAATTTTTTGACTAAGGGAAATTATAAATATATATTTATTACCAACTCTCGATAAAAGCTTGAAACTTTACGTTCGCACAATATTTTTAAAAGTTTAAGTTCAATTATTTGTAATCCTGGAAAAAGATAAACAGACTGACAGCAAAATTTTGCTAATACGTGAAAACGCATGAGCGTAATGTGTTAATTATATATTTTTAATTTACAAATTATTTTGTGAAGTAAATAAGATCCTGATTTTTCTAAATTTTGCATTAAATGTTTCATTATTGTACTGTACTAATTCATAAACTGAGGTATTGAATTCACAATCTCTTCTATACTCTCAATGCAGTATGTATTAATTTGTACTACTGTCATATGAGGATCTTTATATATACAGTCGACCCCCCTATAGCGTAGAGATTGGGAATTCGTTATAGGAATACTTATCTATAGGAGACTAACTCATAAAAAAATTGAGGTTAGGTAGCTGTATTTTGTGAACTTAACGAAATCAGCAAATCAAACTTTTTTCCCATTTTTTATGTATTATATGCCCTTGTATTTAGTTTGTAAAAAAAGCATGTGCCCTATGTTCTTATTGCGACACGTACGCAAAGAATGTCCTTGATTTTGCGAGTGCCAGGGGAGTCAAATGCAACAGTTTTTGGAGTTATTTTTTTTAAATGCGTAACCCTACAATGAATAAATAATAAAAAATAAATATAAATTATCAAACTGTTTCTACAGTATGTTTTATTTTCATAAATCATAATATATTAATATATCATAATATATTAATAAAAACCTATTAATTATATTAAAGAAAAAACAATAATGGTAGAAATGAAAAAGTTAAACATCTTAAATCGTGTAATTAGGCATTTAATTACTGTCAGTGTCATCTAATATTACGTTACATCGAGACCTTTTTATTACCTTAATTTCATTGTAACTTTCATTAACTATAGGATAATTTTCTTTACTGTCTTCCGTCTGCATTTTTTTTCTACTTTTATAATATGCTTGACATATTTCCATGTTGCTTCTTTGAGTAGGATTCATTTTTTTATTGTTTATTTCATCTATCAACAGTTCAGTTATATTTTCAGTGGTAAAAATATATTTCTACCGGTGAATGTGTATTTGGACTTCACTAAAAAATACACATTCAGAATGTTACGTATGGAAAAATTGAAATCACATAATTTTCACTGGTAAAAATATATATCTACCGGTGAAAATGTATTCCGATAAGATTTCATTGAAATGACATATTTTAAAAATATTTTCGGGATAGATATGAAACTTTTTTTAGGTTTTATTTAAGGGATAACCTGAGAATTTCTGGTTTAGAATCTGGGACGTCATTTCAGCTTTTTCCAGAGAAGGGGTGGAATTTTACACTTGCCACCCTCCTTAAAATGTAGACCCTGCATGGGTACCACTAGAAAAATAATTCACTCATGCACTTCTTTGTTAGAGCTCAACCTTCTCCCTCCTATTGAATCTTCCTGAAATGAAGAAAATCTTGCCGATTACATTAAGGCTTCTAAACCGGTTAAAACCGAAACTGATGAAATGTTTTTTCTCATTTAAAAAAAATTAAAACCGGCTTTTATTGACTCGGCTAACCATTTTTTAACGATTTTTTTAAATTAAATAAAGAACATTCATTTATTCCCAAAAATTATATATAACGCATAAAATCGATGAATAAATTCCTAAGTGAAGCGACGGTGATAAGTTCTATAAATAGTCAGCAAAATCAGTCGCAAATTTGTATTTTTGTTTTTTTTTTGCATTATAGTATTTTGAATTTTATTTCCTTCAAATTTTGACTATGTATAAAATAATAATCCATTTGTATTTTTCTGGAATTTCTTTGGTTTTGGTGAAGAGATATGGTGCTATTCCTCGCTCTGTTAATTTCTCGTTGGTTTCATCTCCAGTAACAATTCTTACAAGTCTAATCTAATTCTAGTCTGCTTGTACACTTGCTAGTGTCATGCGTCAACATATTAAGCATTAATTCAATGTTGCATGCCTGTTCATACATACTGCTGCCATTGAACTATAAGTAACACTGTTGACAGTGTTGTCTCACCCTCATAACACTTAAGAACTACTTTTAATGTACTCTCCGTACAGTTTTAATTGGGTGCAATACTAATTATCGATCCGTTTGTTCACAGAGAGTATACATAGCGATGTACGATTACGAAGCGAACGATGGCGACGAAGTGTCGTTTAGAGAGGGCGACCTCATAACGAAAGTGTCTTCGATCGACGAAGGCTGGATGACTGGTCGCGTGCAGCGCACTGGCCTCACAGGAATGTTACCTGCTAACTACGTCGAACAGGCGCAAATCTGACGAGCGATCACCGAGCTTCTTTGGGAGCTTAATAAAAATTGCATCCAACACTTGCCGGCGCCGAAGATTACGCGCCAATTAATTCTTTAATAATGCATTTTGGACTGACTCGCCTAACGTAAACTGTTCTTCGCTCTCAACGCAATATAAAATGTTTTTTTATATAGTGAATTAATAATTTAGCTTTATTTGATTTAATTTTATATATATACCAGTTGCCTTATCTAAGGGTTGTTTTAATAAATAAAGTATACACGTGTTGAGGAAATTATATTACGTAATCGATTAATAAAGTCACAATGTATAATGATGAATCGCTATTGTGTAAATAATACATAGAAAGGGATCTAAATATATATTTTTTCTATTTTTATACGTACGTATAGTAGGCGGGACCATTTATTGAAAAATTATAAAAGTTTCCTTGAATTTAATACATTGACACGATTGTCACGTTTGAAGCAATAAATTATGTATGTATTAGTATAGCATTGATTTTGAAATTTTATAGCTTTATACTTAAAATATCTGAATGTTGAAAAATTGTGCCAGTATATTGTGCCTTTACATTCTCGTGCATTTTGCATTAATAATTCCAATTGAATTTTGAATTCCATATTTTATAGATATATACCACAAATTGTATAGAATAGATTTTTTTATATACAAAGAACTTCCAATACTTTTCTACAACTAAATGCTATATTTTTGTATCGTATATTGATAAATATAAAAATATATATTCTATAAACAAATTAAAGACGAGGTTCGAAACATATTTTTTTAACTGATACATTATTGAAATTATAACAACTGATACATTATTAAGTGTAATTTTAAGGCGTTTTTTAACATTTATTTATGAAACGCATACTTGTTGCATATTTATACGCTAGATTAAATCGTGGTTGACAATTTTGTTTACAATTATAATATATAAACTATTATCTTTCTTGATTTGTCAATCATATTTTATGAATACGTTTTCTTATACATATATTAAAACATTTGTTGACCGTTTTATCTAACGGATAATTGCACACATTTCGACTGTCCGTCATGTTGACGCGTCGTAGTGTTGTATAATTTATTTATTTATGAATGCCGTTTTTGTATGATAAAAATTATAACAATAAAAGAATCTCAACACCAGTTAATAATTTGATTTTGTTTCGATTAAGGGTCTATTTTGTAAAATATGTGATAAGTTGTTTTATTTAGAGTTGGTCCAATCGTACATTCGGTTTTTTTTTGTATATTATTTTTTCTCATTTATAATATTTTATATATATATGTATAATTATTGTCCTCTACTCTTTGTAATATATGAATACAAAAATGATAACTGAATTCTAAATGGAGATTTGTACGAAATCAAATTGTTGCTTGTTGTAATCAAATAATACATAATAAATGTAATTATATAATTTATGTCTTTTATTTTGCATTTAAACCAGGGCTGTGGAGTTGGAGTCGTGGTGTTTTGGTCGGAGTTGGAGTAGTCCTGAAAATGAAATAAATTCCAATTTCATACAATTGTTTTCGCTTCCTGAATTTTTCTAATATTTACATCAAAGTGTATTCCTATTTTTTAAAAATATTTTCCCCAATATTATTTATTAGATTAATAAGATTTTTTAGATTGAACATGAAATTCGGTTTTATTATTATTTTGCTTCAATTTGGTCTATTAATTTCAATTTGAGAATAGGTATTTTTTTATTAGTTTAAAACCGGTGGTAAAGGAGCAAAAACTGCTCTTTAATTAAACAATGTTTGTTGTACGGATGCGTAACGTACAGTCCAGTGGTGATATCTAAAATTTTGCTTTAAGTACAAAAACGGAGATAAAGAAGTTCTTTTTGTCCTACAGTTGCTAACGACTCACTTAACGCGAGAATTGAATCAGAACCACACTTGCACATACGTTAGTTGTTAGCAAAGCAACAGTTTTGAACCAATTAATATTGTTTGTGCATTACTGTTGGACAGAGCGAGCGAGCATTGGTCAGAACTTGGTTATTGTCAAGATTTTCGGTATCCACATTGGTCAATTGAAAAGGTTCAATTCTCTTGCACGACAACGCGCAATCACAATTCACACCATTGAACCCTCTGAAGTTAAACTAGTTGTGTTATGTATCCATTGCTTAAGTATTTCGACAACTTTTTTCATGGTAATGACTTCAAAATTGAGCTGCGAGAAAAATTGCAGATAGAATTGAGAAAATTGTCTCCGTTGACAGTATGTCAAAAAGTGTCGCAGTTGTAATTAAATTAAAGCTAAGGGTGGGCCTACTAAATATTAAAAATTCTCGATTGTTTTTTTTATTATATTTTCATGATTTTTAAGATATAACACCTTTATTGAGGTGCACCATTATTATGGCCAAGCCTGTACATACATATATATTTAAATACCACAAAATCTTATTGTAGAAATTTATTGCTACATTTGCAATGAATTCAGATTAAAATATTATGCAATAAGTAAATAAATGCTGAAAGCCAAAGTAAAAATCGCTATGTTTTCAATAAAGAACGATTCAGTCCGTAAAATCCTTCATTGATTAGTTTAATAATAAAAATATGCATATTCATTGTAAATATATGTAAATATAAAATCAGATAATTTTTGACGATTATTTTTGGAGATAGCAGCACCAAACTTTGTTAAGAACATTAGATTACGTGATCCGATGCACGTGAAACTCGATTATCAAAGCTTTTAGCGGCTAGGGATCTCCGCGTTGATATTGTCCGGCGTAACGACATTAGCCGACCCTTTCGAACAATATGACCTGTCATATTCTCTACGGACATGTGTCAATTTACTGGCAAAATATTCGAAAGCAATACAAAGTTATAATGAACGTGAAATTGTGTCGGACTCCTACGTAGAGGCTTTGGACTAATTCAATTTCATCGCTTCGCTTTCAACTTTGCTAATTTTAAATGCTTCTTTGAAAGTTTTATTTTACGCAATTAAAACACATATTAGATATATGACTTCTTATAATATTAATATTTTTAACAAATTATTTATAAAATTTTCATTTATTTATTGTGAATCTACTGTTGCAACATTAGGCGTAAGCCCGATGCTACCAAGTTACAACAATGTAAACACAATCAACAACTACTAGTGAAACACCAGTCTGTAAATTAGTGACATCTATGTTATTAATTATAAACTATTATTAAAGCTTACAATCAATATATGTATGTCACTATGTACAATCTAATTCGATTTTATTTTAATTATTCATCACAATATTTATCCATAAGATTAGATACATCTAGAAAAACCAAATATATGATGATCGATCGGAATTATAAATATATAATAATCATAATTCCGATCTCCAAGATACAATAAGAATTGAAAAAACCCACTAAGTTCATATACGATTCGTACCCCAAGTATTAGTCACTAGTCCGTGTTAAATTTTTCAATGTTTCCATTTTCAATCACTAGAAACTGCTACTCTTTTTGCAATTTGTCAAAGGTGTGTAAATTTTGAAGCGGGGTAAAATGTATTTTAAGCTGTTAGAAAAAACGGGATCTTTTAAATATTGTGGTTAAATTAAACATCTTGAAATCTCATATACAATTCATTTAACTGTAATCACAATTCACAAATCAGCAAAAACATTTATATAGAAATTTATTCGACGTCCATTAATTGATGATTTTTTATATTTTTTTCCCATCACAATTTTTTTTTAATAAATCTACCTAAAATCAGTGTCGTCATTTCAGATTTTTTCAGCGGGGGGAGAGGACAAAAGTTGTTAAGTCAGTGTTTCAATTTGATTAAGATTCATGGTACATTAAATGACATGCATTTTTCTTGACAAATTCTGATTAGAATCCACGTCAAAAGCAATAAAATCGTGCTGTCGCCGTCGCGGTGGAAACGCTCGGTTATCTAGCGTTTACATTAAGACTTTTTATAATAATATTACGAATTACAATGCGTGAGAATCGAATGAAGCATATATAAACCGAACTTTGACCAATAGGAAAGCGCAAAACACAATTATCACTTCTCAGAAGGCAAAAATCCACGTCAAAAGAAATAAAATCGTGCCGGTGCCGTCGCAGTGGAAGCGCTCGGCTATCTATCGTTTACATTAAGACTTTTATAACAATATTACTATTTACAATATGTGAGAATTGAATGAAGCATATCTGAACCGAATTTCGACCAATAGGAGAACGTAAAAAACAATTATCACTTCTCAGAAGTCAAAAATTCGCGTCTAAAGCAATAAAATCGTGCCGGTGCCGTCGCAGTGAGAACGCTCGCTACCGAGCGTTCCCACTGCAACGTCGCCGACACGATTTTATTGCTTTTGACGTGAATTTTTGACTTCTGAGAAGTGATAATTGTTTTTGCGCCCTCCTATTGACCAAAATTCGATTTTAATATATTTTGACTAATAGTCTCATATCAGTCCGTAGTAATATCGGTAAGAATAACTATCATATTTTTAAAACATAGTATGATATCGAAGTACAGACAAACTATGGATCAATATACAAGATGCGACGTCTGTCTGTACTTCTTTTTTCGCTTATTTTTCTTTGAGAAATGTTCTAAAACTATGATTAGTTTTAGATCTTTCATAAGGTTAGGTTTGGGTTTGAACATAAAATGGACGTTTCGCAACTGGCAAATTCAGTATCATAGATATTTTAAAGCAACCTGTAATTTTACTAGTGCCTGTCAGCTAAATTATATTTTCGCTAGTAAAAATATATATTTACTTGTGAAAATGTATGAAAATTCATTAGTGAAAATATAACTTTACTGAAAAATACAAATTCACTGTAACATTTACACATCGCACGTTAATAAATAATGATAAGTATATAAATTACTACGTATGGAAAAGTTTTACTAGCACCTGTCATATAAATTATATTTTCAATAGTAAAAATATATATCTACCGGTGAAAATGTATTCCGATTTGATATCACTATGATGACAAAATAAAAAAAATAATTTCTGGATAGATTCTTTGTGGGATAACTGGAAGTTTAGAATCAAGGACGTGATTTCAGAATTATATATCTACTGGAATAAATGTATTTGGACTTCACTTGTGAAATAGAACTTCACTGTAACATTTATACATCGCATGTAAATATATAATATTAAATATGTAAATATATATATTCCTACGTATGGAAACTGATAAAAAAATCACTGATAAAAATATGTATCTATCAGTGAAAATGTATTCCGATATGACATATTTTAAAATATATTTTCAGGATAGATTCGAGACTGTTTTTCTCTAATTTTGTTTGAGAGATAACTCGAGAATTTATGGTTTAGAATCAGGGACGCCATTTCAGCTATTTCGAGGGGGGAGACAAAAGTTGGTCAGTCAGTGGTCTTTTTTTAATATTTTGATTTTATTAAAATTTATAATATTTCACTAAATTACATGCATTTTTCTGGCCAAATTCAATTCAAATGCCCCTAACTGCCCCTCTCCCCCAAATGACATCCATTATAATTCATATTTAAATGCACGAAGGTGTTTCTTTATTGCATTGAAGAAACCTGTTACATTTTTATTTTTGCAGATTATCCCAGGAACATTATAAATAGATTTACTACAACTAGTAAAATCTATTTATATTTAAGACTGCTCTCGTTCATTGCCCTAATACGTAATTGTTGCAAAATCGTCTTATCTAATTTATTAAGCATATATAATATTGTTGCACAATAATTTAAGTGAGGCAATGTATGTAATACTATTGTAGATTATTTTTTTTGTGTTTATACTTAACATATTTCTCATTCTAAATATACATTTTAATATGTAATTTTAATGTTACATTAATTTTTTTTTTTTATCTACAGTTACTCTTTAATATTTTATACTATCAACTATTTTTGTATTATTATAAAACATATATTTTCAATAATTAAAATTATACTTAGTTTTTTTCTCATTTACAATATTTTTTAACCATATTTATATTTTACTGGATTCATAATTTAAGTTATCTACACTTCTTAAACATTATCACCTATGCAATAAATTAAAGTGTCATCTGCAAACATTTTTCTACATTATTAATTATATATATATATATATATATATATATATATATATATATATATATATATATATATATATATATATATATATATATATATATATATATATATATATATATATATATATATATATATATATATATATATATATATATATATATATATATATATATATATATATATATATATATATATATATATATATATATATATATATATATATATATATATATATATATATATATATATATATATATATATATATATATATATATATATATTTATATAAACAACAATGGTCTTAATTTGGACCCCTGTTATAATACATTTATCAACTATAAAAAATAAATTAATATGCAAAAATCTACCTAAGTACTGCGGCCTTTGCGTGAAGATATTTTACATTATACGATCGACTAGATCTTATGTTTAAAAGGAATCGCTATGCGATCTAATTTATTTAACTAAAAAAATATTGTTAAATAAATTTGGTCGCATAGCAACAACTTCCATGACATTTTTTGATCTCTATTGTTTTTTTATTAGTTGAAAATAAATTACTATACCATTATAAAGAAGAAGCGCCATTAAAAATATTTAACGGTTTTCTTTCCTTTCTCCCGGATGGACGGTGGTTACGTAATTGATTTCAGCTAAAAGCTAGAAGTAAATATTCCATTTCCATTCATATTTAATTCGATATGCTACCCAGAAGGAAACCCCATCAAAATTGAAAATTTACACAAGAGTGATATTCATAACTCGTCGAATGTTAATATCACATACAATGCAACTTTGAAACACAAACACGAGCCGAATGTCGGAATTGAAACCTGCGATATAACGTTAACAGGACCGTACGTCGCTTTGTTAAAATTCCAGAGCAAACAATCCTAATTCTATCCGTCGTTCGTTAAGCAAACACACACGTCCATCTAACTAAAATACGTGTGGACGTTATGGTGTATGGGAGAACCACCCTCGTCCCATTTTCTCCACACCGCCTCAGGGTATAAAAGAAGAGGAAAAACCCACAAGGATCGTAGTCAACCAGAGCACTCGGTGAAGATACCAAGCAGCCAGAGACAATCCAGAGTAAGAGGCTTTCGATATTTAATATTTTTATATGCTATATATATTTTTTTGTGCATCAGATAGTCAAGATGTTTGGAAAGAGTGTAATGCTGAAAACCACCGTTTCTCTGCTGCTTGTGGCTCTTGTCCTGCTGACTTTGACACCAGAAAGCGAAGGCACATACAGAAAACCTCCCTTCAATGGCTCCATCTTCGGAAAGAGAGGTATATTTTGAATTAATAGTTTAAGTAGTACTCTACAGAATGATTTGTTTAGATAGATTTTGAGCAAATATACTTTTCATTAATATATTTACATAGTTGATACATATACTTGCACATTATAATCTCAGCTCGATTATTCAACTTCAATCCAACTTTTGCTTTAATTATTTTTTTATACATGTAAAAAGCTAATAATAATGTTATTTAGTATCTTTATAAATCGATGCGATTTTTCAAAATTAATATGTACCTAGCTTTTAAATAATTTCATGTGAATCCTATAGGTATTTTTATATGTAAATTACCTATTTGGTGGAGCCTGATTTATTATTCATAGCACACCTTATCTATCAATCTTTTTCAGACTTCGACAACACCGGAAAGGCTCTATCAGCCATGTGCGAAATTGCCAACGAAGCCTGCCAATCTTGGTTCCCCAGTCCTGAAAACAAGTAACTCTATGCGCCCGTACGACAGAACGACGACTCAGCTTGACCGGAAAATTCTTTGCCCTTTGTTAACAACACAGCTGACGAGACAATATAATTGATAGTTAAGAGTTAAACTAAAAATTTAACACCTAAAATATTTTATTGAATTCCTTGGCTGGGTTCTATTTGACTTGTATTGTTTTAGTATATCACTCATGTATCAATCATGTATGTATCATAATCGTTTAATTCATTTTCTGTAATATGTAAATTCTTATAATCAATAAATTGATGTAATACAGCAAATATGTGATTGTTTAATTAAATATTATAATCCACTATCTAAATATATTGATTTAATTTAATATAAATGCAATATCGATGCTTTAAAGTAATTTCCAGCTCAATGGAACAACCTATATATCTTATAACAATAACTAAAATACAAATAAAAAATCAATAGAATCAAGGGGAAAACCATTGTGAGTGAAACAAACATGAAAAATTATTAACTTTGCTATTTAATCTAAGATCAAATTCAAATTAAAGCATACAATAATTTATTAGTCAGTCGTAAGCTACAGTGAGATAAGGAAAATATATGAAAAATCGCTCAACGCTTTAAAATTGTTCAAATGTTGTACAGAAATATCACCGGCCTTACACTTTGTATTTGGCACCGACCTTCTAGGCTTTGCTTACTTTTTTGTACGAAGGTGCTTTAAAACTGAATACTCAGGTGTGGTTTGAATAATACCGACTAGAAAAAATCGTCGTTTTTAGAAAATCTGAAGGACAAAAATCAACGACACGTTCTCACGAAATTTTATTTATTATTTTTTATTGAATCCAAATCCATATTTATAGTAAAAATATAATTCGATTAACGTGTGAGTAATAATAATTACATATTAATGCGCATGTGAATGATTACCTACAATTTGATTCATGTGTAACACGTGTCTATAATAAATTATTCGTTGCTATGGAAATTTATTTTTAACAAAATAATGTGAGTTATTGAACCTGACAATTAACGGTGGTTAAATTGTTGGTTCCATCACATCTATTAATAATAATTTACGTCGTACGAAGAACAACGGCGGTACACAGTATGTATTAAGCTATTAAATCCGCATATCGCAAAAAGTAACATTATGCGAAATAATGTACTACATTAATAATTTTTTATCTCCAATTATTTACGATATATTTTTCCTTCGAGTATATATTTTTTAAAGGTAATTTCTCGGCTGCTAAGTGTTCGTTTGTGCCCTTAGAATAGTAAACATTTTTCTTTAGTCTTTTTCTGGTGTTGATATTGAATTTCTTATTTTTTCAGAGCCTACCTTTTTTAATAGCATAGTTTTCTTTAAATACCATATATTTGTATATACTTCTGTCATGTCTCGATGATTTTCGAAAATTATGAAATTTATCCAAATTTCTCGAGAATTCTCGAGAAATTTGAACATATTTGTACTCTACAGTGTGTTTTTATATTATTACAATATATATATATGTATATGGATCATATCTTTAAAGATTTTATTTACAATAATTTGGGGCAATATTTATTGCATGGTTTATTTCGCATTTACATTGCATTGATATAGTCAAATAATGAATTCATGGTGTTAATCTCTGTCCCTTTTCTTACTACCTGCTCTGAATCCAACTATGAATCTAGTGGAATCAAACCACTACTTCTTTTCAAAGTTACAGCGATTTTTAACCATTTAAAAACATTCGTATTAATTCAATTTTTAAAAAAAAAAACATTTTAGTAGAATTCTCGGGAAACTTTAATTTTGCATAATATTAAACGTTCTGCAATATTTTCGTCAAAGATTTTTCTACATTAGTTTATTATCCTTTTCATTTCATACAATAGATACTTTTAGTAGATGTAATAATTAATATATTTCTCGTAGCCCCCAGAGAGTTTGTAATGTAAAACGGATTCTATGTGGTCTAAGACAATTCCTCTTAAGTCAATGTGTCTAAAGAAAGCTTAAATTTGGATAGCCCATAAAAAATTAACCACAAGCTTAATTTTCTTAAAAAATCATCATTATAATATTGCTTTATTTATAGCTATATCTAGTTTTTATCTTAAGTGTGTCGTTATTTCAAGAGAGTAGCTATCTGTATCTGATGATAAATTCGTGTCATTTAAGATTAAAAAAATCGATGCCAACTTTATCTTAAATTTTGTTAAATTTTGAGGTTTCTTATTTCTCCCTTATGAAGAATTTGGGGACTGATACCTTGGTTTCCAGAATATGTGGTTACCCTTTATTTAAATTCATTCAATCTTTGTAAAAATAATACGAAGCACACTGTCAATAACTCGTAGTTTCTAAAAAGTTTTGTTTGGCGTACCAGCAAGGTTATTTAATAAATACACTTTTACGCCTGCCCTCCAGTGGGGAGCTGTTGTTAGCGGTAACCAGGAAACGGTGAGGTGCGAATTATATTTTCGTGTCCAGATCACGTCCGTGGGTCACCACTTCCGCCACCACAGCGCCCGCCATCCAGGGGGCGCTGTGGTGGCGGAAGCCTGAAAACGGTTTAGGCGGATACTCCGGAAATAATACAACGGTAGTTCTAGCAACTCTCTGATTGAGTACTTTCTTATATTTATAGTAAATATTTAATTCGATACATGTGTGAATAACAATAATGACATATCAATGCCCACACATGTAAATAATTAATTACATTAAATTTCATTAATTTGTAACATGTGTCTAAATAAAATAATATGTAGTTAATTTGTTGGTTGCAACACACTAGTCATTTAAATTGTGAAACAATCTAACTAAAATGTTTGTAAAATTATTTATATTATTAAAATAAACATACATAGAAAAAATCTGTTTAATCACAAAAATGCTCATAATTACTGTAGATAGAAAGTAGATTAAATTAATACTACCGAAATACCGGTATTATAATCATTGAGGAAATACTGATCTTAAAGAAAACAATGCGAATTATAAATTGATTAATTATAATTTATATAAAAATATTTTTATGAAAATTGAAGGATTAAAAATCATATATTTTAGATTAACGCAACTTTAACTAATATAATTTGATTTTATTAAAATACGTAGCAGATAATTTAAGTATTATTTTGTGTATGATAAAGAAATGATACAATCATATATAATTGCTTTTATTTACGTATGAAATTATAAAAAATATGGTTCATAATAATATAATATAAATGAATATACTTTAAAACGCTTTCTCTGCTTTCTTTTTCTCAAGGAATACTCTCAAATTATGCAGAAAATCGAACATGGCCGTCGGTAAAGCAATATCGAGAATGTATTGAGGCAACCAACCTTAAAAATATATTTATTATGCATACAGTATAACATTATGATTGATTATAAAAAATATTACCTTTCATATCAGTACACATTATCCACTGAAACAAACATTGAATAGGATCACCTGGATTTTTTGGAGCCAATTTTTGTATGCTCCAACAACTTATCTTATTCTCACCTCTAAAATAGAATAATATAAATTTAATATTAAGCTATTGCATCATGTGCTTAAAGCTTATCTGCCTGAAAAATTCATGAAACCTCTCAAGTACGACATTGATATAATTATCTAATATTAAATTTCAATTGAATTGAATTATAACACAGTAAATATGAAATTACTCAATTAAAACATATATGTATTAATTTAATATAATTAAGCATAAAACATACGATTTGGTACAATTAAAATACGTGCTAATTAGTGAAACTCGACAAAATTTGATGCTCTAATTAACCTTCTGGGTTTTTTATATTACCAATAGAGTTTTTACATATAGAATTTCGCTTTTTATTAAATAATATACCTGCCTAATTAGTGATTCATATTATTTTTATTGTTGTAAAGTATTACCTCATATGATTTGTTGGAGGATATCCAGGATATTCCACAGAACTTCCAGCACTGATGAAACGATCACCGAGAGCTTTATCACAGCGCAAGTTCACAAAATCTCTGGGTTTTACAGCTCCTCCACCACCGCCAGATGTCAATTGATATGTTAAATCGACTTCATCGTCAATTCTCTAAAAATAAATGTTGATTATAAACATATAAAAACTGTTTTCACACTGATTTCAACTGTACCAACAAGTATCATCTCAATTTTATATCTATATGTTTTAAAAATATGATAGCTACCAGATATAACTACATACTTCTGATATGAGAGTATTGGTCAAAGTATGTTCAAAGCGAATTTTGGTCAATAGGAAGGGGCAAAAACAATTATCACTTCTCACAAGTCAAAAATTCACGTCAAAAGCAATATAATCTAGTCGGCGCCGACACGGAATTATTGCTTTTGACGTGGATTTTTGACTTCTGAGAAGGGATAATTATTTTTTGCGCTCTCCTATTGGTCAAAATTTGGTTTAGATATGCTTCATTCGATTCCAACTTATTGTAAGTCGTGATATTGCTTTAAAAAGACCACTGCGACGGCGACAGCATGATTTTATTGCTTTTGGTGTGGATTCTAAACAGAGACCCTCTTGAATTTGACCAGAAACATTCATTTCATTTAATGAAATACCGTGAAATTTATTAATATTAAAAAAACGACTATTGACTGTCCAATTTTTTCACCCCCTCCCCTCCCCGGATAAAGCTAAAATAACGTCCCTTATCGTCCACAATGAATTTAGAAATCACGCAAACTAAATTATTGGCTTTAAACAATGTAAGAGATCTTGTATATTATATGGGTTTATCGCTAACAATGGATATAGAAATCCGGCAGAACACCAAATTTACACAATAACCACAAACATTCTTTAATAATTACATATTACCGAAGTATTAAAACTCAACTAAAGTGGCAAAACGCTTATTAGAAACAACATTTTCGACCATGTATTGAATGCCATTGTTGTTCGGACCCCTTGGAGCCTGGAGCCCACTTTCTCTCTAATAAACGCAAGCTTTAAGGGGTGTGGTCCGAAGATAATGCGGTTGGTTAATAATTATTCACGTCTGCGATTCATCAAAGCTTCTTTGAACGATCGATATAGATAATGTGACGATTAAAAAAAATATATTAATTATTACCCTTATGTATTTAGATTCCAATATAATAGGGTTCCACTCCACGACTTTATCTAGTTTATTGTGTATTTCTTCGAATAGGTATTCTGCAGGACAATCGACGGTGGCCTATAAGATTAAACAAAAATATATTTATATATGCATACATACTATTTATCCATTCATTATCAATATAATTAATCTAATAAACATCCATATGCGTGTATAATGTATGAAGTTAGTCGCGAGTGATAAAATTAATTTTATTTTTGTAATAAAATAAAAATATATGAAAAACATTTTTTGCTGTGCGGATTAGATTAACATTTTTTGCGACATTTACTGTTTAGAAAGACAACGGAATGCTTTCAAGTCGAGAGACTAATCTTTCGGCCTTTACAATTCTCCACATTTACGCTGACCTTTGAATTGTTTAAGCGATATGAATAATAATATAACGTAGCTAACCGTTAACATGAATATCTTTCCATAGGTCTCGTGATTCATTGTCTGAACTATATCTCCAATTTGCGGTCCTTTCTTGTCATCCTTCCAATTTTTTAAATCCAACAATGCCACAGTGTTATTGAAACACTCTCTGGCTTTCGTTCTATATTCGTCGTCCTAAAATAACATTTACTCAATTATTATTAGTATTAACTCCGACCAAAATAATAAAAGACTCACGCTTAATAAAACTGGATTAAACGGAACTGGATCTTTCCATGGAAACAATCGACGCAACCATTTATTAAAGGCAGAACCTTTCTTCTCTTTGATACTGTTGATGATCTTATCATTGTGCTCCTCTTCGTTAAAATTTGCAACATCGGTTTTCACCTGGATATCGAATTCCTTTTCTAATGCGTCCATTTTATCTATCTATAATATAATATGGATTGTGGTGTAATTGATATTTTGTTCAGCGATTCACCTTACAGCTTGTGGTTAAGCTCATCGTTAGATTACATATTTATGTATATATTATACATTTGTGATAAATAATTATAGTAGATCATATTTAATCTCGATGTCTGAAAAAATATGTATTTTTTAAATCACTATCGACTTTGAAAAATTATTCCATTCAAGTAAGGCGTTGTTTTTGAGAATATAAAAAATATTAAAAACAAATTATATTACATAATTTTTTTTATTATCATACCTTTATATCTTTAATTATATTACTACAAATTTTGTATTAAAAAAATTACGATAACCTACATTTATCTTGCCATTTTAATTACTTAATCGGATACTGAACAAGTCTGAAATTTCACTCAAAGATAAAAATATTCATCGCTTATTGTTTTTAATAAATGATAATTGAGTTTGATAAAAATTCAATATTCATGTAATGATAATTTTTATAAAATTCCGATTCTTATCCTACAGTTTCTTACAAATTTTCTGCAATTAAAAATTAATTTAAGAATTCAGTCTATTGCCATTGTTATATTCGTAGACACATTGCATATTTAATAGCTTCTTAATTTTTTTATTACAAATAAACAAACTATAAATCGAATATTATTTCGAAAGCGAAGTTGACGTATTTCATTTCTTTCATATATTTTTGAGTCTAGACCAGAGGTTCTCAAAGTGGACGATGTACGAATCTCGGTGGGCAATGCTGGCTCCGGGTATTATTTGAGGGCGATGGAGGAGCCATCGAGGGCGATGGAGAAATTTATGCGAAAATGTTTTAGGTATTTTATATTTATAATAAAATATAATATAAATGGGTTAGGCCCGGACCGTAAGGGTACTTTCTTAGTTTTTTCTTAATTGCGAATATAATTGCATTTCCTATTTTTATGCGTAGCGTTTATTATTTTTTAAGTAACAAATATTTAATATAAATAGCAAATTTGAAGTATATAAAGCATTTTTAATTTTATAATTACCACTGTAAAACTAGCAAAAAAACTTTTTTTTTGATAATAGTCATTAATATCGGTGAAAGTCTTGTTTTTATTTTATTAAATAATTTTATAAATTTAATTTTAAGTTGTTTCATTTCCAAACTTGCTATTTAAAATTCTAAAATTGCACAAGCTACACGATTTTGGGGAAAGTAAAATAAATATATGGTCATTGCTACGTTTACAATTTATTATTAAATATGATAGAAATAGAGTTTACCAAAGGTCGACGATAAAAAAATTATTGTTGAAAAGTGGACGATGAGTCAATTACGTTTGAGAACCTATGATATAGACCAGCGCTGTCTAACTGGCGGCCCGCGAACAAGTTCATGTTTTTACAAGTATTTTGTAACACACAAGCTTATGTGAGAGAATACATAAAATTAATGACACTTGGAGAAAGCAAAAAAACGCAACGTCATATTTCGACATAACCCTCACTACTACCATAAGGACTACTCTTTATCGGTTTCAACTTCTGCAAAACCTCCACTCGATACTAATTTATATACATCATATATTGGTATAATTAATACATAGTGAAATATTATAATATAGCAAACAAGCCTTCTGAATTAAGATCAATATTAATTTTTAATATTAATTTTAAAACGAGCTTACTACGGTTAATTAATTTAATACTACTCGTGAAAATTCAGAGTTGCATCATGTTTATTTTGCTCTCAAATTCTAAATATGAATTTTCAATATCGGATGCAAGCATTAAAATAACAGAAAGATTATTAATTTTTTGGTGGCAAGAAAACGATTTACGAAGTTCAATAAACATTGCGAGTATAGTATTTCTGGTAATTTTGTATTTAGAATAAGAGACAGAATAAATAGTCGTTCTATGTTCATATATTATTTAATGGTTTTAGTTATTTTTAATATTTTTTTTGTAAAAAATACAAATCTGGTTTTATACAGTTTCTGGAAATAATGGAATTCTAAAACCAGATTTTAATGTTTTTGTATAAATTTTAATCATTATGAATTAGATCAACGACACCATAAAAAAATCTGAAAGGTTCAGGGCGCTGAAACTAAAAAGTTTTGGAGTATATTTGTGTTTTTCATACTGAATTTCGCTCTTACCCTTCCATATAATATTTTTGCGATTATACTTTATATCGCGTGAATATTATCTATGTTTTTATAATTTTTTATGTATTTTAAATCATATTTTATACATCACATTATGTAAAATATATAAAAATGTTATTAATATTCTATTTTTTTATTTTAAAAATATTCCTATTCTGGTATTGAATTTTTATAATAACAAAATACCGGTATTAAAGTATTTAAAACCCTCAACTATAAACAAAAAAATTGTAGATAAACTTTTCTTAGACTTATTATATTTTTTATTGTAGTATCTTATCGCAATTGCGAAATAAAATAATACAAAAATGTAGTTGAAGTACTACCGAAATATATCGCTTTCTTTTCGCACAAAATGCGAAAAGAACCATTTATAACGGGTTCGAAGTAACCCGTTATTAGTCATTTGGCACCGTTATTATATATTTCATTATAAATGCTTGTCTGCATTGACTCAAACTAAAAGTTTTTCAACCTTTCAGCATGTTATTTTAAATAATATTTAATTTATATATACTTTTTTAAGATTTGTTTAAAAAATATATAATTAACCTTTGATTTAATATTAACAAGATATTCTTAACGTAACTGTAATATTCATTTTGGCGACAGGAAATACACATATTTAGATTATTTTAAACTTAAAATAAACCATATTTACTTGGGAATGAAGGTCAGCACAACTGACAAAGCCGTGCTCCGGCCGAATACTGAAGCTGCACAAGTGATTCAGAATAAATGTAATGACTGCTTATCGTATTTACCACAGCGATTACATACATTCGATAGTATTTGTACAGCATGTACAATATAAAAAAAACATACTAATTTTGTATAACATTTTTTTCATCAGTATATAGCAAAATAGTTTTTATGAAACTACCCTAAATTAATCATATTTATAAAAAAAAAGTATAATGCGATTTATATATGCTTAACTTTCATTACTCAGCATATTTTTGCAATACTCACAAACAAGATACAAATATTATAAAATATCTAGAAACGTATAATAATTTTATGTGGGGGCTCGAACACGAAGATACATTTGTTTGCCCTCTAGAAAGATCTAATACCAAACGTGCATTGCTAAAAAAAAACACGAATGAAATCGTCATTTCGGAACAACCGAAAGTTTCAAGTGCTTATCGTTAATTATTGCAACTAAATTTACATACAATCTGTGTGTGAATAATTGGCATTGTATCATGCACAGATTGTTTTGTCATTATAGAATGGTCGCCCATAAATGACCACCCGTAAGCTATACACTTTAATTAGATGGATGCGGCCATTACTCTAATTTAGTCTTCTCTGCTATTCGTTCAAGAAAACTTACTTATTCACGTCATCAATCACTCAATTTACACATTCGAGTAAGCCGACCACGAGGATATAGACCAGAGAGACTCACATATTTTACATTTACACAACTGCTCTACATTGAAATCGACCACTTACTATAAACACTTTTGGATTAACCTGGACTTATTCTAATTCGACACCGCCGCCCGGTACTGACACCTACATTTTATCGCATTGTTTTTATTTTAAAATATTTTTTATTACTATTTATACAATTTAATTCTTCGTCTTTGAAACATGTTATTCTAGCTGAGTTCAATTGGTATTTTTTCACCATTTATATTCAGATTAGGTCTTATTCTAAAATAAACATTATGCTGGTGCAGCACTGCATAAAATACTTAGTATTAGTTCCCATAATTTGCATTTTGGCGGACGGGTAGTGACGGGTGACAATTATTCACAGATTGAACCACTGCAATAGTATTTTTATTGAAAGTCTATAATAGTTGATATGTTTGTTATTAAAATATATATGAGTGAACGGTGGACGAGGCATCACAGGCCGTTATCTTCCCGTCAAAGTACACCAAAAGAGTGTGTTGCCCTCCGCAGCCATCACGCCAGTGTTACCAGAGTGCCGGCAAGTTTTGACCATAATGAATGAATAAATAAATATATAAATATAGGCCCCCACAGTATGTTTCTCGTTGCGACATCATTTAAAGGTCAAGTAGGGGCATTTGCCTCCCTTGAATTTGTCCAGAAAAATGCATATCATTTAATTAATAGAAGTCGCTCAGCAAAATATTTTTCTTTGGACACATATTACAGTTGTTTGATTTCATCATTAGAAGTGTTTTATTTTTGTTGTCAAAATACTGCTGCTTTTATTACAGCAAGCAGTAAAAGCAGCTCCAGCTTATTTAAAGCTCTTGTGAGTAACTTGTTTTGCCCTAATAGATCAGTTTAAAATTTATAATATACAACTTACCCATTCTTAGTTGACTGGCAAATTTTTAAATTTCAAAGCATTGCTATTTAGTATTTATTGTATTACTTCATCAATGGTATATTTTTTTAACAAAGATAGATATGAAGAAATATTCAATAGTCCAATAATTATTTTGTTCTGTTATTTTTGATTCCTTCAAAAATAATTTATATTTAATATTTTAAAATAAGTAAAATTAAAATAGTTGTATTTTTTGTATGCAATCAATATTACATCTATTATAATCTGTTATAGATGTACAATTATTTCAAGCCTGAATCGAAGTTCAACTGAATTACTAAATTAAAACGATGAATGATTAACTTCATAACACTAATCTATTAACCATAGATTGGGTGTGGGATCGGAATTAAGGTCAACCGATTCATTTCGCTAGAAATCTCATTGAAATGATTATTATATTAAAATCAAAACATTTTTTATATATATACATACAAATGTTTATTAATATTAATATAAATGATTTTGTATAGTAAAAATATTTTTTTACACTTACGAGGTATACAAAATATAAAATAATATTTTACACTAAGTAAATACAACACCATACATATGCCAATCAAAAAATGCATATGGCACTAATATAATTTATGAAATGGTTCTTATTATGTTTATATGTTTATAAGATCTAAATACATACAACGCATAATTTTATAATATTTATATTCGTTAGTTGTTTTAAATCAAATTGCATAATAACACTTCTTATATAATAATAATTGAGGTATTTTATATTTTTAGCCCCAATTTTATGAACTTTGGTAGTTGATAAATGTTGATAAAGATGTATAAGTTAATAACAAAAATTATAATTTAGAGTATCAGATCCAAAACATTATTTAAATATATTCTAAAATGATTCTTAAATAATTGACAAGTCACCGTTAAAATTTTGATGATATTGTTTAACTTACTGATTTTTTGTGCACAGTTGTATGATTGCTTGAATATATTGTATGTTAACACATTCAAAGAACAAATCTCGTTCAGTTTTTGGTTATGTATTTGAACAACTGTTTCAAATTGTATCACAAGTATCAAAGCTATAGAAGCAGTTAAAAATATATTCACATAAGCATAGATAATATAAGTCTAATCACAGATAATCTTAAAATTATACACATCTCGCGAGACTATAGCGTTAAAACTAAGTAAAAAATCTCAAAATGCGCCTTCTGCACGTTTTTTGTCAACGTGATTCCTCATATATTGCAAAAAGTCTAACATATTAGATGGAATAGCAACATCTAAAATGTACTGTGGTATCCAACCTGTTAAAAAAAACATAAGAATGAATAAGAACCTATAAGGTTATTACAGAATAGTTTTATACCTTTTAAATCAACTCCCATTATCCATCTGACTGAACATCGATATTCTCTTGGAGCAATTGGTTGTATGCATAAACATCCTATTTTATTATCAGCTCTATAATAATAAATATGATTATAATCTAAGTGTATTGTGATCGAAATTAATAGAAAGTAATATAAATACCTCGTAGCTTTAGGAACAGGTGGAAAATTGGGCAGTTCGACAGATATTGATGCACTAAAGTGGGTTCCATCTATTTTGTTGATGTATCTACGTAAATTTACAAAGTCCCTAGATGTAATTCTACCGCCACCAACGCTCGAGGTTAGTTGATATGTAATGTCTGTCTGATTGTCGATTTTCTATACAAAAAGATGATCGATTGATACGTAGCGATTAATATTATTGTTTTTATATATTTACTTGTAAACATTTGCACTCTAAAATGGTAGGATTCCATTTCGGTATTTCATCGATGTTGGTATTTAATTCTTCAAATAAAAAATCAGCTGGGCAATCTACGTTTGCCTATAACATTAATTAAAATTATTAAACCAAAACGTTTATGATAAAAATATTAATAAATGGTTTACCGTAAGTAAAAATATTTTTCCAAATCTGTCAGTGCTCAAGCTTTGAATTTTATCACCTTCCATAGGTCCTTTTTTGCAATTGACCCATTTTTTAGAATTCAGTAATGTTAATGCTGTTTCATAAGCTTCTCCAGCTTTTCTCTTATACTCTTCATCCTATAAATCATGATATTTTATTGCTAGTTGTCCAAATACTTTCAATATCATTGTTCTTAGCACAGCTCAAGAGTGTATGATATTAAGTAATTTAAAAACGTATTATATTCCTTCTTTATTGTGCTATAAACAATGAAATGTTTATTAAACTTTGACCAAATTGCTATTGTATGTTATTGTATTCGTCATTTTAAGTCACTGAAACATATAAACAATAGCATGATTAATAATTACATGTGGCGATAATTGCGGATAGATCTTTCTTCCTAATATTGGACTTGACTCAGGACTGTCACGTGGACTGTAATATTCTGCGATGCTGTTGAGATCACTCGCTATTCCAATTTGATTTCCTCGGATAATAGGTTGATCTAAAACAAAATTTTTAATGATTTAAAAAAATGTATTTATTTGTAAAATATTTTTTTCCACCTAAAAATTATTGCAAGGATCTAAATAAATGATAGTCGTTGAAGCAACGTCTGAAGAATACGGTAAGTGAGAAAAGAGTTCCCAAGAAAATCCATTGATTTTTTTTTATTTTCTTGGATACACGAGGGCTAGCGATGTCTTGGTGTAAAATTACTCTTCCTTAATTTATAATCGAGTTTATTTTTGTTCTTAGACGCTTTTAAAAGAATTATCTGAGTACAACACCAGGGACGACATTTCGGAAGGACAGGGGGGGCATTTACCCCCCCTTAAATTTGTCCAGAAAAATACACGGCATATAATGAAATACTATGAATTTGAATGAAAATAAAATATTAAAAAAACAACTACTGACTGAGCAATTTTTGCCCCCCCCCCCCCGAAAATATAAAAAACAGCCTCGAATCAATCCTAAAAATAATTCATATCAGTGAAATAATTTTGGAATACATTTTCACTGGTAGATATATATTCTTACCAGTGAAAATATAATTTATTTGGCATGTGCTAGTAAATTATATGATTTCAACTTTTCTATACACAGTAATATATATATTATTTATTTATCAATTCTCAGAAGTCAAAAATTCACGTCAAAAGCAATAAAATCGTGTCGTTACCGAGCGTTCCACTGCGATGGTCCAGTGCGGAATTATAATTATCACTAATTCTGATCTTCTAGGAACAATAGAAATTGAAAAACATTAGGGTGTATATGAGATTAAAACCCAATTTTTTTTGTTATTAAAACCGACTGTACCACTGGTTCATCGTGCTAGTCAGTTATACGAGTTCCACCAAAAACATTCGCCAAACTACAGAAACCAGAAACGCTTGTTTAGTTTATGGCGATTTATATTCATCAACGCTAAAAATAGTTTAAGCAATTAAAATTGGTAGATTATTGTATCAAAGTTTACAGTGAAGACAGAATAATAGTTAAAATTGAGTCTAATTTAAAGATATGAATTTAAAAAATAGCTAATAAGACTATATTCTCATGATCGATATTCCAAGGATGAAGTAAAAAAATCTGGTTTGGAAATGTGAGAATTTGATAATAACGAGGGATCAAAAACTTGCCTGAATAATGTAGTAGTCACATCTATTGACGGAGAATACAAGTTAAAATAAATGTTTTTAAAAAAATGATTTTCATTTATAAAAACGAACATTTTTCTGTATACTATTATAAATGAAAAAACACTTAGTTATATCTACTATCTTTTATAAAAATCTTAGGAAATAAATAACGTAAATATATATTTTTAAACTGATAACACAAAGTTACACATGCATGTACTTATTATATCCTATATAAATATATGTTTTTCAATAAACTTCTGTTGATATAAACATACAAGAGGCATTAAGATAGCTTCATAAACAATTAATAAAATTATCATTAAAGGTCAATTGTACATAAATATACGATAATAACAAACAATACTGACCGTTGACTGAATCCATAATATCCCTCGCATGATGCTCGGATGGCAAAACTTTACAATCCAAAAACCAAGCCTCTGACCAGCTCATGATGAACGATATGAGAATGAAAAATACGTCAAAAACTGGTTGAGGCGATACTGTTAACTAAAATAAGCATATCCTTAAATATAATATTATAATAGATTATTTTGCAATAAATAAATATATGGCAAACTTACGTCAAATAAAAAAACCTTAGCTAATAAAAATGCACTCGTTCCTGCAGTAGTTAACTAAACAATATTAAAATATACGTTAAATTGTGATTTTTATTGTGTTTGTATTATTAGTGTTTTACTTACAGCAACGGCACACCAATGATCGCATTGTACAATGGCATAAGCAACCAATAATATTATATATCGTATTCCGGCGACTCCCACCACGTCAATCAAAGATGTGTGTATGGAATACCCTAATACTTCTACTTTCCAGACATTCCAGATTGAAGCCCCAGTGAGCTAAAATATAAAGTATGTATATAATAATATGAGTTCAACGAAGAGTACATAAAAGTAGTATAATTTAACCCAAAGTTTTCCAAAGAAAAATATAACTTTTCTTTTCATAATACAGCCATTTTTGTGGGGCATCAAATAAATTTCGTTACACTACTATATATTATAATAAATCTTTTAAAATACATAAATTGCCAGGAAGGACATATAAGCAAAGTATAAATAATAAAGCATGGAGAAGAAGAACTCAAACACCATACATCTTCGGCTATGGATCGTCACATATAGCCTTTATGAATTCTTATTTTCGATTTATTACTTTATTTTCAATATAAACTTTTCACATTGAGTACTTGCATTATTTTGTAATTTTTACATAGATATCGCATCCTCAGTAAAATACTGTAATGATAAAAAAGATCAAAAATATTAACAAAAAGCCATTGAACAGAATAATTCTAGTTTATATTTAATATGCATATTATTGTGAAATAGAGCGAAAGCTTTTAATGTTCTGTTATAGAGTAATATTTGATTTGATTATAATTGGGTTGAAATTATTTTGTGATTATCATACAAGATATTAATATTCAGATTATTTTTTATTATTATCTTAAATATGTATTTATTATTGTTTATCTGAATCTATTGAATTATATTATTTATAAAGAACCTTACCATTACACACGTGAGCCATATTAAAGCAGTAAACAATAGATCAAATGTGCAGAAGAGACAGAAGAACCTTCGCACTGATGACATGCGACCATTTCGACGCCATCCAGAAGCGGTTTCTTCCGAAGCCAACAAATTAACCGAATGGCTTTGACCTGAATCATAATTATCGATGATTAAAATACATATAATATAAATATAATAAAAATAAAAACCACTTACTAAGCAAAGGCCTATTCATGGACGTAGAAATATCATAAAACTGCTGCACAGCCTCCCTCATTTGACGGTCCCGTTCCGTGTTCATTCTCCACAAATAACACAAGATAGATTAAATACATACAGCACAGTATGCGTCTGCTAACTAGCTGAAACGTCACAATAGAAACGCACGTAAATGGTGGCGTTACGCTCTTGATGAATTTGTTAATTGAATTACAAAGGAACTAACTTTTGCCCGATAAAAATGTACATTCTGCGCCAAAATCAGTCGATCAGATAAAAATGCACTTATATAGCGATTTTGAAATGTTAAAACATCCCTTGGTTATCAATTTTTGGGTATTTCTTTGAATATATGTAACATTTTTAGTCTGAAGTCGCTGTCATCGGACGACAGCAAAGCCAGTGTTGCCATAAAAAGATCTTATGATGACAAATACTACAACGTGATAATAATTTGTGAAAATAAAGAGAATGAAATATTTTTAATCGAGCGTAGAACGAGACTACGCTATGCTTTTCTGCCATTTTTAATGCACGTACACAAACACATTTTCTACTCAGACCCGACGATGTCAAGCACGCGCGACTTCTCAAACGTTTGCAATAAAGCCCAATGTATTTTTTTAAATTTTTTCTTTACAAATAAAATAATATTAAAAAATAAATATCTATAAAAATTAAACCTAAATTACTTCTATTAAAACATACATCTATAAACATATAACACACAAAAATAATAAATTAAAAAAATTCTTAATTCCCTGCAATCCGGGCATTTTATTACTTTATGCAGACCTGTCGAGAGGGGGGAACAGAGGAGCTCGACTCTGGAAAATATCATAGCAAAAATATATTTATAAAAAAAGTTAAAATCGACCCCAAATAATGAATACAATAAACATTATTATTCAAAGAGACAGGTTGTAGTTTTTAATACGGATCCATTTGTATTAAAATTTATTCGAAAATTATTGTAGACTTTATTGTTTTTTGAACGTTTAAAAAATATTAGACATAACTAAAAATACTTAACGAATGTAAATTAGTAGCAGTAAATTTAGAAAGAAATAACGAAAAATCAACAATAGCACCAGCTGAATTATATAAATTTAATGTTTTTATAGTTTATATTATCGGTAATTTGCCAACTGGATTTAATACTGCAAAATAAATAATAATAGATTCAGTTTAATGTGGTTACTCCTACAAGAAAATCCAGAAAAAATAGTCTCGAATCTATCTCGAAAATATTTTTTTAAATATATCATTTCAGTAAAATCATATCGAAATAAATTTTCATCAGTTTATATTAATATTTTTAACAATAAAAATATTAATTATCTGGCTGGTGCTAGTAAAATTATATGATTTCAACTTTTCTATATGTAGTAATATATATATTTACATACTTATCAATATTTATTTACATCCGATGTATATGTACATGCTACAGTGAATCTGTATTTTTTGGTGCAGTTATATTTTCACTAGTAAAGTCCAAATAAATTTTAACCAGTAGATGATTTCTAATAGTGAAAATATAATTAAACTAATATGCTACTCTAAAACGTCTATGACACTTAATTTGACAGCTGCGAAACGTCCATTCGCTGTTCAAACCCAAATCTAACCTAATGAAAGTTCTAAAACTAATTATAGTTTTAGGACTTTTATTATGTCAAGTCCAACATACAAAAGTCAACTCATCTCTCAGAGGAAAATAAGCGGAAGAAAAAGTACACACAGACATCGCATCTCAAATATTGCTCCATAGGTTGTCTGCATTTCGATATTACACTATATTTTTTAAATATGATAGCTATCCTTACTGATATTACTATGGACTTCTAATATAAGAGGGCTGATCAAATCGAATTTTGGTCAATAGGAGAGCGCAATAAACAATTATCTATTCTCAGAAGGCAAAAATTCACGTCAAAAGCAATAAAATCGTGTCGGCACCGTCGCGGTGGGAACGCTCAGTAATAAGCGTTCCCACTTAATAATACAAAAAAAAATAGTAAAATAAATAAAAGCAATAAAACAATGACAATCACTGATTTTTTTCTGAATTAACTAATGTGTATAAAATAACTCACTACTCAAAAGCTTAATTATTGAAGATTTGCCGGACGGATGGTGACGAATGGCAATTTCACACAGGTTTTTATTAAAGTTTACAAATTATGTTACATGATAAAATGGTGGTGTAAATAATCGACGGACGAAGCATCGCTGGCCGTTAATCTCCCGTCAAGATCTGCCAAAGAATGTGTCGTCCTCCACCGCCATCGCATCAGTGTTTCAGGAGCCGCCTAGTTTTGGTTATAATAAAATAAATAATCCCCCACAAAGATATATAAGATATGCAATAGATGCTATGAAGTTATCAGTTTTTATTGTTAACAATGTATAACGTCACTATCTTTTATACTAAAAACATAAAATAAATGATACACTCCAGTAATAAAACATATAAAACTTTTTATTCAACACATTTTGCAATTATACATTACATAATATAAAATAATTAAGTATACTTTTCAAATAAATAATTTATAAAAGAAAAACTCTATAAAGGTTCGCTAGCATCGGCAACCCTGTTATCAGGAGGAGGATGTCCACAGCAATAAGACGACACAGTTCCGGTAACGGCCAACAACAAACACAACACTCCCAATCCAGTGACAATACCGCCGACAATTCCTTGTAAAGCTCCGTTACCCCAATCTAATCCCAACACCATTAAAGCTATTAAGGCACCGCAAGATATAAGCGAAAAAACTGAGATAACAAGATATCCTGAAAAAAATAAAAAAATATGTTATTTACTAGAAAGTAAAAAAAAATAGATAATAAGAATTATATATACCCGAAATGTAGTTCCGATTTGGTAGAAAATTACTTGTGCGAGATCTGAATCCGAGGAGTCCCAAAATCAAAGTTGTAAAACCGGATAGAACGCCTATATCTAGATAATATTTTCTACCATTCTGAAAATTATTTTAGATTAGATTAACATAGTTTATATGCGTGATTTAATTAAATATGAAGACTTACAGAATACATCATGTAGAAGCTAAGAGAAGCAGATAGACCTCCGCAAAGAGCGAGCATCGCAGCAACTAGCATAAGTGTAGCGCAACCCGGTGTGGGTTTCCAAGATTTACGTGAAAATCCATCGGAATATATTGAGCTACTTCCTTTTGATACCATTCTAAAAGTGCATTTTGATTAATATGATGATTTTGATTTTATTATAAAGCAATATAATACCTCGGTGATATCACAGCAGTACTCCTAGCCATGAAGAGCTGTTGCTTATCTATACCATTTTCAAAATCTTTACTGTTGTTCAAATCATAGCTTCTATTACTCTCTCTGTTATAATTATCAAAGCTCTTTTCTCTCGCGTAAACTTTTTTAGGACTTGAATTATTAATCGGAATTCCATAATTTAATTTCTGTTGGACTCTAGGACTGATCGGTGATGTAATATTGGAGTTCCTTCTCTGTGATGTTATATTGGAGTTCCTTCTTGGTAACGGAGGAGACGCTATATTGACGCAACTCTTTGACGGAGTCATCATTCGCTTAGGGGTACTAGAAACTACGCTCTTTGAAGGCGTTGTAGATATATCTGCATAATTATTTGAGTTGCTCATCCTTGCATTTTGAGCGTTGTATTGAGCTCTAAGGGACGGAGAACTAGAGCACGATTTGATGGGGCTTCCGACGGCATATCTTTTTGACGTTTTCTTTGGAGTAGAGAGATATTCGTGTAATTTCTGGGTCGCTTCTATATGTTTCCTAGACATTTCCGGCGATGTGATGTGAAAAGTAGGCGGACTACTCGGTACGGGAGGAGCAAAATCAAAATCGATAACGATTCCTTCTTCGTCGTCGGACGGAATTATGGCATATCTATGAATCTTTCCGTTAACTGCTCTTACAATCTCAGTTGGAACTTCTTTGCATTCTTCTTCGCTCGTCGCTGCATCTACGTTGTATTCTTCCGGTTCTGTTTCAATGATCCTCTTCTTGGAAGGTGAATACTCATCATAATCGTCTGGGATTTCGGCATATCTATGCTTCAATACTCTACTTGAGATTGTAGTTTCCTCTTCGGTGTTACTATCGGTTGCTTCCTCGTAATTTTTATCTCCAACCCCATACATTTCTACGTGCTCCTCTGTTTTTTGCACATTTTGTCGCTCGTTGCGTCTCAACGTGCTCACTTGTCTCATGATCGGTTTCGACGGTTTCGGTCCGGGTTTTGGAGGCGGCGTGTCTTTGGAATAAATATTTCTTAATGGATTATCTGATATATCTGTCTTGACTCTTTGGTTAGCATATATTTTGCGTTCTTTATGCATCACTAATTTCTTTGGAGAGTTGGCGCCCAAAGGCGGCATTCTCTTTTTTGAGGCACTTTTGGAATTCGGCGATTTGGCTATCCTTGGTGAAACACATGGCGCTTGTTGAGTGTATACAACTTCACTTTGAGCACAGAAGGCCGGATTCGAGTAGTATTTGTAAGTAATCTTTGGAGACTCCATGATCAACTCTCTCTCATGTTACATCTGAAATATAAAATCGTTATTAGAATAGCATTGTTTCAGAGTCTTAAACACGAAAAAGGCAACCAAGCAAATCCAAGGGTGAGCCATGAAGCGTAAAAGTTTCGTCTCAAAGAACACGCAAAGTGGATGAATGAAAAAAATGCAAAAATATTTTTACTTAAATTTTTTTTGTAAATTAATGTTTTAAACCGAATACACACATGTACATAAAATAAATTTATAACAACAATTAGGCATGGTTCCTACATAAAAAACGGTTAAAAAACAATGTAAAAATATCAGTATTGAATAACAGTCGATCTACTTACATATTGGATGGTTTTTGGAAAACTATTTTTGGCTTTTCAAACTCTATTTTTGTGAATAACGTATTTCGTTGTCTGGACGAAATAAAGTGATGTAACCGCCAATTTCAAACGTTTCGTACTGCGATGTTTACAAAGGGGGGAAACTCACGGGGAATCGGAAGTACCGCCGGTACTATTTATATAACCAGTGGCGGCGAGAATTTTTCGTTTACAATAAAAACTTTGAAATAATATTTAAATTGTTTCTGAATGGTGGAAAACTAAATAACTGTTAAGCGGAGGGTCAAAGTAAACAAATTTACGTTACATTTTCGCACTACGCAAACAAAATGACAAGTTAGGATACTGGAGGGTTTTAAGTTAAAACCTTTTAACCAGCACGATATACGATCGGTATAAGTCGCTGACTATTGATCTGAAAGATCTGGGTTCGAATCCTATATGAACCCTAGTGTTTTAAAATTTCTATCGTGTCTGTAAGATCGGAATTAATGACTTTATGTAATTATAATTCTGATCGATCATCACAGATTAATTTGACATAGATTTTTCCAATCTTACGGATGAATGGCATGATGATTAATTGAAATCGAGCTAGGTCTTACATATTTGATATTCAAAATTCTCTAATAATTAGCTACTTCAGCTAGTATTAAAAAACAAAAAAGGGTACAAGTTGGTTTTATCACCGCCACACATACACTGAAACAATTAAGTAGTATAGTCGTCTTAACATGTTTTTTCGTTATAAAGAATTTAAAAACAAAAATTGAGCAAATGTTTTGACTTGTATTGGAGCAATACTATTGGTACCAGGGTTGTGGAGTCTCCGACTCCGAATTTAAAAATTTCGATAAGATAATCTTAAAAAAATAAATTTATTTTTAATTCTTTTATTTATTTATTTTAATGTAAATAACAACAAAGAAGAAAAAATAAATATAATTATTTTTTGATTACTCACATACTTAAGTTAATCAAAAATATATTCCAAAATCCGGGATTCGAACGGAATTAAATCTTAAAACAAGAATTGCTTCTAATACTTTTATTTACTTCATATTACCGACTTAAAACGAATGGCGCACGACGAACAATTAAAAAATATTGATCGGGATGGAAAGGGTTAAAAAGGAGTTGGAGTCGGTTGATTTTTTACGACTTCAACGCCGACTCCAACTCCGACTCCACATCCCTGATTGGTACATATGTTAAAATTATTTTATCAGTCGTTTTCAATCTGTGGGTAGCATAAGATCAAAATTAAAATAAAATAAAAATATCCCGCATACATAAAAAAAAATATTTTTTAATCACATTCGAAATTTGCTATTAGTTTTTATAAAGGCCACCGGCAAATAGTCCTAATCAATCTTTATTTAAGCAAATGGTGTTTCGCAACTGTTAAATTAAAGCATGACCTGTATGACGAGTGTTACGATGATTTTGCGCATCCGCCAAAATGTTTCAAATTGTATGCTTGTGTACGCGTGAAAGCGCGGCAGTGGCGGTAATAAAACCAACCTGTACCAAAAAAAGGCATATTAAAACTGAACTTCTAGTTTGATTTGGTTTAGTTAACAGTTAAATATAATACACGGAGTATAAGCAGGGTTACAATAAATGTCAAGCGAGGATACAGAACTAAAATCTCTAGCGAAAATTCTTGAATAAATACCACCAGCCAAAAAAATAAAAATACAGGACATGAAATAACAATGTCAGCTCCGTAAATAATATGGCAACTTTAAAACAAAGCAAATTTAAATGCGTATTTTAGCGGACATCCATTAAACGGTATCCATTAACAGTTGCAATTGCAAATATGAAAAGCAAATAATTCCGTTAAATAAATGAACTAATTTTACCGATTTCGAAACTTCATTATTCAGATACAGTCTAACGATATATTTATTGAATAATAACAAAAAGATTAGTTTCGCCCCAATTTATAGTGTTTGCTCAAACGGTCGAACACGTTGTAATTCATCTCACTAAGCGAGCAACTCAGGAAATACGAAGAAAATATTCTATTCTTAAAACGAATGGTGATTGGCGATGGAAAATGGATTTTTACAACAATACGCAAGAAAGCTAGATAAAACTTAAAAATACGGTTCTGCTGCAGTTTAGTGTAATTTTAAAGGAATCGCTTTTTTGAGATACTGTTAAGGAATTAAACAATTGATTCGAATATGTATTGTCATCAACGTCAACGAAGCGTCCAGGATTGACAATGTTAAATGTTCATAAATTTGTACACAAAATAGTTGTTTGATGCGGTGCTTTTTTAGTATACGCTTCGCCGCGACTCTTGAGTTTCGTATCCAAACATAATTTGCAGGAATTAAGAAAAAAATACTTTCCTAATAATTAAATAATAAATTAATTGTTAGCTTTACGAACTGACTAATGCGACCTGCTCACTCAGTATGCGCTCTTTCTATTGCATGACTCAAAAAGGCATAGATTTGTATTATTAAATTTGTACACAAAATGATTGAAGGATGAGGCCCGACCGGTCGGCGTTTTAAATAATAATAAAAAAAAAACAACTACAATAATTATCAAAAAATACTAATAAATTTAACACTATCGATCATCTCCCTCTATAATTTCACTCTTGAAAAAAAGAGAGAACAAATGTCTTAGCGATATGACACAATGAGAATAGTTATTCACTGTGGACGTATACAGATCCTGCCTAAAATGGGCGTACCAAGTTAAAAGTGTGAGAAACAGAGAATAATTATAAATATATCGAGTCAATAAATGGGGGAATGAAACTTATAAAATTAAAAATATATAATATATACAAATTAATAAATGACGCGCCGCCTCTGTCCATAAAATTAACGACTGAAAGTAGCGGCAAACACCCGTTCTTTTTCAATAGGGGCGCGTGCGCAGCTGCCTATATTGCTCGCTCGCTCGTTCACACTCACACCTGGTTGCTATTATCTTCCATTCCTTTCTACAGTTGCATCTTTCGTCACACGATCTTGGGCACGCGCTATACATATTTTTAGAACATCACACAAGTGTGTATCTTAAAAAAAGGATCAATGATCAACAAATAAAAAAATACCGTTAAAAATAATTGAATGATCTGGTTAAGTCAAAATTACGAATCTTTAATATTTCGTAGAGTAAACAATAAAAGAGCGATAATAAATTAAGAGGTATTGCAAAACTAAGGATAACAATGAAAGTTCTGGTGAACGCACCTGAATAAACACATCATATTGATATTATTTTCAATGAATCTTATCAAATACCATATTGATGTGGTTTATCATAACATAATATTGATTTTATTTTCTATGCATCTTATCAAACATATGGACATACGTGTCTGGTACAAATTCTCAATAGCTCTTTATTTGGATTTTATATCATATAAGTTACTAATTAAACACCAAAACAGTACACTTATAATTATTAATATATTTTATACCAATAGTTTTGGATCGGTTTACCCGACCGTCTATATTCCAAAATCACATTTAGTGACATAAAATGCAGTATGTATCAATATACACTATTTATAAAAGCAAATAAATATTTATGGAAATCCAGGATCTAGGAGTGCACATTAGGATCAACGATCTTATAAAAAATATAATTTTCGAATAAATGCAATTTATTTGATAATGTGTGATTACAATATTTCGAAACGATTAATATCAACGTACTACTTTTAAAGAAACACGTGATATTTCAGTTTGAGTATCCAGTGAACATAACATAATATTTTTAATATCAGTAACATATAATATGTAAAATTAATAAAAATTTATACATTATGTACATATAAGATATTAAATTATATGAAATATATCATATTAATTAAAATATGTTATGATTTATTTATTGATTTGCTCCAAGAGCTTTTTGCGAATGGTAGGCGTGCAGACAAACGGCACACCGTGCCCCGGAACGATCCAATCACTTATTCTAGCAATGTTAAAACGATTCTTTTTTTGCATTTCAGGCGATTCGCTACCGGCATTCATCCATATACTTGGATTATCAATATCGTCACCACACTCAAACAAATCACCTTAAATATTACAAAATACATTGTTTTAAAGCATTCAGCGACTAAAATAAATTTAGCAAAATAATGACACATACCTGCGAGTGTATAGACGCCTTGATGCATCGTTTTGATGACGACAGAAACGTCACTCAGGGTGTGACCGGGAGTCGGTATTATCTCAATTCCACTATCCAAGTGAAAGCTCTCACCTTAATTGAGGAATAAATAAGTAATAATGATATTGTGTATATTATACATACTTCATATTGCTGCATAAGTTCAAATCATTATATTTTGAAGTTACTTTTTAATTGTAATTTATTCAAGGATGGAAATAATATGTAGCTTGTCATATCCAAAACATAAATGTATATCTAAAATAACACACTTTTTCCGAACTTTTTTGTCCAGTAGTACACTTGTTGGAGTGACAGACATGGATCGCCATATAGAACTTTCATTTGTCGATGAATTTTAATGGGTTGCCATAGCTGTAAATTTGAAACGTAGATCCACAGCTGCCAAGCGATATCATATGCATATGCCAGTAATTGTCCCTACTCTGTGTAAATCTCTGCAGATGATCTGTCAATGTTTGCGTCTCTGTAGCACAGTTTTCGTCAATAAGATTTAAGTGATATCTAGAAACCGTAAAGAAGTGATCTATTAGGTTGTGTTCCCATCTGGACTGCGCCACGTATATTTGAATATTTTTACGTAAAAATATTGTTCCATCGATGCTATGACTACCAATAACAGGCGTAACCGCAGGACTCTTTGTAACACTGCTGCTAATTACCAGGACAATACAGTGGTGTTTTGTATTTTTATTGCAATTTTAAAGTTTTTATTTGTTTCACCCTCGTATATATTATATAGTATAATATTTAATTTAAAAGAACATTCCTAATGTGCTCTCCATTATTTTTTAATTGGTAAATTCAAATTATAAAAACAAACGAAAAAACAAGAGACATATTATTTTATAATATTAAAATTGAGTAGAACTTATGCAACTACCTAATAAATAATTACGATATCAATACCGTTTTGAAACTTCTCCATATAATATGTATCTTTATGTGAGATGCTCGTTCCGACAATATGTATGGCTTTCAAAAACAAGTTGTTATTTCCGACATGATCAGAGTGACCGTGGGTACAGATCACATAATCGATATTATCCGGCTCCAAGTTGTACTTCTTCAGTGCTGAAATACATTCATTCATTAATCATCAATATAATACTAATACATATAATAATTTATTTTCTATATAATTCTACTTAATTTTCTTTATATAATTAATTTTATTGTAAATTTTCCAATGCAACATGACAGGCGTTAACCCGATAGGTTACAATGGGGTAAACAAAATCAACAACTATTGAGTAAGTATTTATGCATTATAAATGCTTTTATTCATCCTGTTTAAAATTTATTTTTATTAATTGCCTGTAGACAATATTTTTAGTTTCTTGTCTTCGCCTAATGGAGGTAATCTGTCGTCAGCACGTCGCTGTTTAGTTTATCTTACAAATTGAAAATAGCATAGTTTATATAAAAATGATATGTGCAAATGTCACATCGCTACTATACACCGTTTGGAAGTTCTTGTCACATACACATGTATTTTCTGTTTTGTAGAATAGATTCTGCTCTTCTTTGTTTCATATGACAAAATTTTCGGACCCGAATCCGTCGGGTCCAAAATACTCGGGTTTTCCCAAATCCTATCTATCACTGGTGATTACTTAGAAAAAATGATATTTTTTTAATAAATGCCCCAGTAAAAATATACCTTAAAAACTATTTAAGCGTTGAACTTTAAAATCTCTTGCTTTATATAAATTAGGCAATCATATCCAAAAGAACCTAGTCTCGGTAACATTGAAGATATTTCCGATAATACAATAATTCAATTTAACCAAGTATCAAAATTATATATAATGCAGGTTGTTTTTCAGCATCTACGCCACAATTAGTATAAACATTTATACAGAATAACATATGGAATATATATATATATATACACACAAGCGATGATGATATCCTTGTCCCACGGAGTCATGGTGTCCACAATGATGTTCTTCGGACCTTGGATCAGACTGCAACTGCAGTTGGCCTTCATCTCTTTGGCGGCTTCATCTAGCTTAGAATACCCATTGTGCAAAATAACTACAGAGTAGCCGATGACAGGTACCACAGCTTCCATATCGAAGCGAGTGAACTCGGATGCAGTCGGAAGAAGAATGGCACGCAGTAGTCCATTAAATTCAAATACGCCGATGCAAAAGTAACCTAATATAAGGTGACCAGATTTTGAATATATTCAAAAAAATAAAAAGCCCATATTGGAAATTTTTTTTTAAGGAGAATAAATTGCTGTGGAAGCTAAAAAAGGTCATCATGGAAATTTTTGTTGGAGAACAAAATATAACAAATTGTTATGGAAGCTAAACAAATTATTTCGGGAATATATGTTTAAGGAGGGAGGATATAAGGCAAAAGGGGGACAAAGGACGATAACATTTTTGAGGAGGACGTCTGGTCACCTTACCTAAAAACTGTTATGACGTTTCGTAAAAGTTTGACATAATCAGTGTTGCCAGTCGGTAAATCGCTCGTTCCTTTAATGTAGGTACGTCCGATGGCTTTATTGATTACACGCTGCATAGGCATGCAACTGCGTACGGGCACTTTATGACCCCCAAATGATTACGTTATGCCCCTCTCCCCTTAAATTTGCCAGAAAATGCATAAAATTAAATAAAATACTATAAATTTTAATGAAATCGAAATATTTAAAAACAACCACAGACTTGCTAACTTTTGCCCCACTCTCTGGAAAAAGCTGAAATAACTCTGATTCTAAACCAGAAATTCTCAGGTTATCCCTCAAAAGATAAAAATATAAATAAAAAAACAATCCCGAGCTTATCCGGAACGCCCAAACGGCGCACAGCATACGATTTAACCCTTTAGCGCGCAAAGGGCGAAAACGGTCGATATATCGACCGACGACATAACGGTCTATAATTCAATACCTATTCATAATAAAATCTTCCTTAGCATCACAATATGTCATCGAGGAAGCTCTTTCGTTGATATATCGACCATATGAAATTAAGTTGTTGCTATAGGCCAAAACACGATAAAATCAAAAATCAAAATAAAACATTACAAAACTCTAAAAGAATTATTTTTTAACAATATTTCTTTATATGTGTATATGTAATATATTTCAAACAATAAATTATATTTGTGTGCCAATATTTGATCGTTCATTATATAATAAACATATTTGTTACACCACGGAGCAGCAAGGCGAAAAGTATGACGCGCGCAACCCAAAGGAATGGCTAAGGGAGGGGGCGAGCGTCATGGTCAGAGGGTGGCAGGGTGGAATAGACTGGCGCTCGCCGTAGAAGACGGACGTTATTTCGGCACTGCGGCTTAAGCGACGGACTTACGACGAAACTAGACGAAACTTAACGTCTAACAAATCAGAAGTGGGATCAGGCGACTTGCGCGTCGTTCAGGACTGTCGAGGAAGTATTTACGTAAACGTTGATTTAATATTTCCTTTGTTACTAGGGACGCGTAAATAAACAAGATGGCAGCTAACAACGAAAGCGGTAGCGGGAGTGTCGGCGGTGCATACAGTGACAGCGCGGGCAGCGTCGACAGTGCAGGAGGGGCGCGAGGCATCCGGCCTGAACGCGTCGGAGGGGCGCGAGGCATCCGGCCTGAACGCGTCGGAGGGGCGCGAGGCATCCGGCCTGAACGCGTCGGAGTTAGCGCTGGAGCCACCCGGATTGCGAGCGCTGGAGTTAGTGCTGAAACCATCCGGGGTGGGAGCGCTGGAGCCACCCGGAGTGCGAGCGCTAGAGCTAGTGCTGGAACCATCCGGGGTGGGAGCGCTGAGGCAGCCCGGAGTGCGAGTGCTAAAGTTAGCGCTGTAACCATCCGGAGCGGGAGCGTTGGAGGCAGCCGGAGCAAAAACGCTGGAGCCAAGCGGAGAGGCAGCAGCAACTCGAGCTGCATATATGGGGAGGAGTCAGACGATATCTTGGAGATGGATGTCGAGGAGGAGAGTCACGGAGAGAGCGACTCGAGCTATGCTGCGAGTGACCGTGACGACGCCCAAGCGCTAAAAACCCGACTCATGAAGCAGGTTGAGTCGTGGTTTAGCCGGCGGACTAGCCGACACCGGAGCCCCAAGAGGGTGGTAAGGCCGGAGTCGGCTAAACGTAGACGTCAGGAGACCGAGCAGGTGTCTCACGCGTCAAGTGCAGGGCATTGTAGTTATAAAGCGTCGGAGACGAGCGGAATCCTCGAACCATTCGATCCACAGTGCCCTACATTTCGAGTAGATCACTGGCTGACCACTGTGGACCGAATGGGGCAGATTCATGGCTGGACTGATTATAACAAAACGTGTATTTTGCAGGATAAGATGCGGGGCTCGGCTCAGCGATGGTACAATCGCCTACAACGCTACGACTTGACCTGGGAGGAGTGGAAAGTTCGACTTCAGAGGGCTTTCAAACTACGAGAAGAGCCAGCGGCGTTGCTCAAGAAGCTAATGGCCCGGACTAAGAGCTCCAAAGAGACGATGACCGAATACTACGACGATAAATTGGCATTGTGTGACCAGTGCCATTTATCGGGACGTTGGGCGGTGTCCTGCATCATAGATGGGATTCCGGACGAACTTAAAGCGAACGCATTGGCATGTCGTTGTTCGACTCCGGACTCTTTGTATATGAAGTTTTTGATCGGACTGGACTTTTATAAGTCGCCCAAGATCAGGAGCTTTCGAGAGGCAGAGACTTCCAGAGTAGAGTCATCCAGAGCAGGACCTTCCAGGGAAAAGCGGTATAAGACTAGGCCCACCAGCTGGAAGCCGAGGAGGAAGAGCCCCAGCGAGGAAGCTGAGGATAAACCGGAGCAGGAACGTCTAAAAAGGGGAGTCCGATGTCACAATTGCCAGACCTTTGGCAACCATCTGAGCAAGGACTGTCCCCAGCCAAAGAGGACTAGGTGTTGGACTTGCGGAGAGAGAGGACACAATGCATCGGTTTGTCCTCAAAATAAACCTCCAACTCAGCAGCCCTCAAAGGTGAGCAAGGTTGTGAACGTCAGGCTGGTGAGTACAGACTTAGATCTCATTTACAGGAGAAAAGGGCAGGTGAACGGTCGTGATGTAAATGTATATATAGACACAGGATGTCAGCATAATTTGTTGGCAGCAAATTGTGCGACTCGGTTGGAGCTAGAGGTAGAGCCGCAGATAACTATTCTCCGAGGTTTTGGAGGCGGATTTGGGAGAGCAGATGGGCTAGCCAAATTTACGCTGACTATTGATGGTGTCAACATAAATATGAAGGCGTTGGTTACTCATTTTTTGCAGGAGAAGGAGGTTAAGCATGTCATGAATGCTGTAGCGACTCCGAGGGCCAATGGTCAGGTTGAGAGACCTAACCGCACCATTATCGAGGCTATTACAGCAACAGCAAGTGCGGAAGCTAGATGGGATGAGCAATTACCTGAGATAGTGTGGGGCATTAATCACACCATTAATTCCAGCACTAGGTTTTCGCCAGCAGATCTGATGTTCTCTTACCAGAGCGGACGACTAGCAGGATTATCGACAGGAGATACCACTGCTGAGGCGGGACGAGAACGATTGCAATCGAATCGACTGAAACTCTGCGAAGCACAGCAGCTAGTATGAAAGCGAGATACGACAAACGAAGGAAGGCTGCAACAAAGTATAAGCCGGGAGAGTTGGTTCTATGGCGTCAAGCAGCTACAGCTCTAGGGGAAAAGGGTATCAATCGAAAGGTAGCCAACAAGTTTGATGGTCCTTACAAAATTTTTAAGGATCTAGGTAACGACAGGTATCAAATTGTTGCACTCAAAGGTGTTAGAGGATACAAACGGTTCAAAGCCACCGTGGCGGTTGATGCTCTGCGACGTTACCAGAGCGGAGCTTTCCATACAGGAGATTCGTCTGGAGGAGATTCGATTGATTCAGAGATCAATAGGTCTGGGAGACAGGATCTGATTGATCTGTTGGAAAGTTAAACTCTGACATCAGACCAGTCGGATGATAGAAGTGTATGGTGCTGGTTGAGAAGTGGGAGTAATTAGGTATTCTATTAATGTGGACATTAATTATTTCAGGATGGCCGATTGTTACACCACGGAGCAGCAAGGCGAAAAGTATGACGCGCGCAACCCAAAGGAATGGCTAAGGGAGGGGGCGAGCGTCATGGTCAGAGGGTGGCAGGGTGGAATAGACTGGCGCTCGCCGTAGAAGACGGACGTTATTTCGGCACTGCGGCTTAAGCGACGGACTTACGACGAAACTAGACGAAAATTAACGTCTAACAATATAATACAGACTAAGCAGCAACTCACTTATTTATTAATTTTTTTTTGATTTCAGACAGCAAGAAAAAAAAACAACCAGTCCGATTGAGAGCGAAGCGCACAATAAGCGCCGCCTCTCAAGAATATAGATACCAGACGAAACTAACTTCTGGAGCTTAGTTTCTCCGTTCACAGAAATTACAAAAATACGAAAGTACAATTCAGAGTACAAAAATATGAAAATTAAACGGTCGTTTTACAAATACGATCACAATTACGAACATAGAAACTTATAAATTTATAAAAGTGTAAAAATACAATTTCGCTTACAGGTATACGAAATTTTAACCGTAGGATTATAATTAATTTACAATAGTACAGGTATAACAAAAATTATAAGTGCGATTTCAAATACAATGAAAATCCACAAGTATACAACTTAGAAAGATTTATAAAACATAATAAAATTATTATGACGATTACAATTACTCGACATCGTGTCGGTAGGAATTTAGAAATATAACAAATATAATAAAAATTACAATTGCGATTACAATTATACACTTTATCGGTAGGATCTATAATGAATCTTACACATAGAATACAATTATAATAAAAATTACAATACGATTACAACGAAATATTATCGCTAAGATTGTAAACATGAAAAAATGTATTTATTAAACATAATAAAATACAAATACGAAAATTTTAATCATTAAGATTAATAATACAAATGTCCTCAGACATCTACCAAAATTACGAATAATCGCTCAGGATAAGGAAAAGGAAAAGAAAAGGATTTTCATTTTAACAGAACATGAAAATAAAGAAATAATTCGATTGTCATCAGAAAAATATAAAATTTCACAATTAAATAAATAACGTGAACATACGAATCACCACAGGACTTCTTCCTTGGCTACAAATAAAACTCCTTCTTCACATCGAAAGACAAAATTAAGACCCAAAAATTCTCCGAATGAACAAGATAGGGGGAAAAATCTCTTTTCAAACAATACTACACCAGGGACTCTAGACCCAAAATTCTCCGAATGAACAAGATAGGGGGAAAAATATCTTTTCAAACATTACATCGAATCACCTCAGACTCTCAGGTTAGGGTTACACTTAACCTCCTTCCAGGTTACAATACTTGATCCAGCTATGACCGATGTCACAAATCAATTAAAAGCTCAATTAAATGAATTGAATACGAAGGGTTATCCATCATATGGATGATCATCGATTATGACATAAAAATGAAAGGAAATTGTTCAGGCCTCGTGCCGTGAACTTCATAATAAAAAAAAGGATTAATCTCTAAAATAAGAAAATGAGATTAAGAATAAATTTTACTCAAGTTGGAGCAAAGAACATTATAAAGACGATGCTTATAAAGTATTGAAATATAGATACCGAAAACATTTGATCGTGAGAATAACTAGGGTTCATCGTAAATAGGACAGGTACGAGAAAAGTTACCTTTTTAATCTAACCCTATTTATGTGGACTCGTCTTATTTTGTTTCCCACCTTGCTTATAAAGTAATGAAATATAGATACAAAAACATTTGATCGTGAGAATAACTAGGGTTCATCGTAAATAGGACAGGTACGAGAAAAGTTACCTTTTTAATCTAACCCTATTTATGTGGACTCGTCTTATTTTGTTTCCCACCTTGATGGAAAAATTTTCTAAATCGATTAGTGAGGTTACCTCATAAGGACCTCTGAAAGTTGGTTTAAACGTTGAGTTAAAAGTTCGCGAAGCGAAATAATTGGGAAGATCACTGGAAATCTTGTCCTGGGAAAGGACATTTCCTTTCTTTCCGGCTTTAGTAATGACATAAATAAATTCGCCAATTTTGAAAGTTCGTAACTTTCTCTTTCGGCTTTTCTTTGTACAAACTGTACGACACACCTGGTCTCCGATAGCGGAATCATGATATTCCGTTAAAGTAATAGGGATGCTTTTAGTAAGCGGTCAGATTACTTTATAAAAATGATGAAATTCCAATGCGGTTTCGGCGGACTTCTCTTCGTCAGCTGACACGCAATGATTAAGGGGATCCTTTTGGTCAAAAGGGTTCGAGTCTAACTCGCTAGGATTTTTCTTTAATCGTTTCCGATTCATGTAAAGGGGTTGAATGACATCCTCACAGGATTCATCTGAAGGTTTTTCCTCATTAGAAGAAATTTGGATTGAACAATTCACCTCATCATTAGGAGAATTACTCGAAAAAGTGTCTTCGTTAGAACTTAAGTTTTCAGGTTTAGGAACCTCTGGAACCCGATATGATCTCTTGAGAATAGGAATTCGAGATTTAAAGGGGATTTTACGGGATACCGTTTCAGTATCTGTGATCTCGTCACATTTTAAAGGAAGGTTGGGGATTAAAGGTTTTTCTTCATCAACAGGATGAACTAAAATTACTTGACTATCGAGAACTACGTCTCGTTTAGAATCATGTAGTTGAGGTTGTGATATATTTTCATCACTTTCAACTTTGAAAAAGAGTTTGTCTTCCCGTTTGATTAAGGGATATTTTAAACCTTGTAGGTGTAATATTTTATTTTGAAAGTCTAACTGTGCACCATTTTGTGCCAAAAAATCGTTACTAGGAATTTATGAATAGTTTTTGCCGACAGGGGGTAGGCTTAGTTCCTTCGACTGGCAGTTGTTTCGGGAACTCGGAAGTTTAAATGATTAACTCTCGCATTACGTTTTAACTGGTTTTCGATACGGAGTTTACAATTCTCAAGTAAATGACCTTCGTCCTTGCAATAATTACAAAATACGTCTTTATTGTAAGGGTTCCTAACGAATTTAGAATTATTAGAAGTAGGATTAGAATTAAAATTAACATGTTGATTTGAATTTTTATGAAAAGAATTATGATTTTGGCGCTGATTCGCATTATTATAATTCTTATTGAAAGGGGTATAAGTAGGGCGTTGATTTTCATCACGCGGTGAAGAATTATTTGAAAAGGGTTTATGAAAGGTATTATTCGAATTAGGGTTTACATGGTTATAATTTGGTTTTCTATCAGGTGTTTGATATATATCAGCCCACCTCTCTTCCTCGTCTAAAAGGTTGAAAATATCTTCTAACGACGTTGGTCTTCCATTAAATATTCTTCTCCCTATCTGGGGTTCAAGTCCATTAAGGATAAAATTTACGGCTGTCTTCACTAGCCGGGTTAATCGACCGGGTGCAAACCTATCATCCGGGATAGCATCCTTCGCTTTATTTAAAAGGGTTTGAACGCGGATCGCAAAGTCGCGAGCATTTTCTCTGGAATTTTGGCTTACGCCATGAAGTTTGTTGCGGAGTTCAACGGGATTAACCTTCCGCTGGTACGTCGAAATTAAAAAGGTTTTTATCTCCTCATACGTCATAAATTTTGAAACTTGAAACTTCGCATCTCCCGTGATGGATAACTTTATGTGACGTATGAGTCGAGGTAATAAATCTGGCGGGCAACTTGAAAATGCCTCGTCACAGTAAAAGGTGAAATCATTCAGATCTCCAGTTTTGGGATCGAACGGGCACGGAATATAACGGGTAAATTCCTCAATCGACATTGTAGAGGATGCGATTGAAGTTACAGATTCCTTTGAGACTAAAGGTAAAGGGTTGGGGTTGTTAGAAATTAAAGGTGCATTAATTGAAATATCGAAAAATAAGGGTGAAGGGTTTGAGCGTGTATAGGCAACTTCGACAGACATCAAAGGACTCACAGTTTTAAAAGAAGTTCAAATGCTGGAAAAGCGGCAATCTCTCAGCTCTCGCAGAGTTATACTGGTGAGGCTCCAGACTTAAGTCTAGGCAGCACGTACGTGGGTGTTCGTTTGGCTGGACGTCGAAAGCTCCGGTTCAAGGTCGTTGAACTCCTTCCTTCCTGGATCTTCTGAATTCGTCGTCTCCGAAAAGTCAAAACAATCAATTAACTAACTCTCGCCGTGTAGATTCGCGATCAACGTGCTTGCGGAGGGCCGCTTGACGTATCCCGACAGAATCCAACCGACTGCGCCAAAAATATCACGTTAGGAATGACATTATTAATATAGGCGAGAGGTAGGTTGTTAAATTGATACAAAATCGCTCGTGGACTGGTTGACGAAGCTAAGACTCGCGGACTCCTCCTGGACGTGGACGGGTTCTTGAAGAGGGAGAGGTCATCCTATTCTGAAGTTCTTGATGGGACGAAGGAGATTCCTCCCTATCAGAAGTTCTTGATGAGAAGAGAGATTCCTCCCTAGTTGGAATCCCAACGAGAAGTGAAGTGTAGAGGGAGAGTTCCTCCCGGCTTGGATTCCCAAGATAGAGTGAGTGTACGCCGGCCGTGACCCTCCTTATATAGTAGTCGAGGCACGTGCCGGACGCACTTGGTTGGTGGGGGAAAGCCCTTCTGTGATTGGGTGTGGGAAGCTCGTCTCCGATTCGTCCGTTTCGCGCAGGGATATGAATCGAAACGTGGCGCTTCGAAGTACGATTATAACACTGTGTTTTGTGTGATTTAAGTACTTTTTAGCAGGGGCGTATATTCAGGGTGTGCTAGGTGTGCGGCGCACACCCGCAAAACCATCTAAAATATAAATTTAGAAATTTAGAAAATTTAGGGCGTAAAGCGACATCATTTTGCATACAGTAGTATGCAAAATTATAAAATTTTAATATGCAGTGTATAGTATGCATTGGTATTTGTCATTCGCTCTGAACGTTTTCGCGCGAGCGATCGTTTTGGAACAACACATATAACGCGCCGACCTTGCGCGCGGCCGCCGACTAAAGTAAATTGTTCCGAGATTTAACGGCTGAAGTCGATCTGTCGGCTGGCAGCGCTCAGTAGTAAAATTGGTCTCGAATTTGGTGCGCCAACTTCAAAAACTCTTGCGTCCGTCGCTGCTTTTTTATTACATTATATCACAATAACAGGTCACTCATTTTTTATATTTTGGCGTAAAATAGTTTATTATCTTATTTACATATGATCAATATTTAATTTTCTATTCTAGATTATATTTTTTTATTTACCCCAATAATGATGAAGAATACTGTTGAAGATATTCTGAATAATCCATTTTCAAAAAGAAGTTATGAAATTAAATTGAAGATAATCAAAATTGCCAAACCACGTCCACCTCTTCCTAATTTATTTATGAAGCATAAAGACAATAACTGTGAATATACAAGACATTTTTCATTTTCATCATATGAACGAACTGAGTGGTTAACAGGCTGCGAACTTCGATCTAGATTGTTCTGTTGGCCATGTATATTGTTTTCCAAAGAAAGAAGCGTGTGGAGTAAAAGTGGATTTGCTGACCTTAGTCATCTGACAACGGCACTGAAAAAACACAAAAGAGCGCAGTCACACGTTCAATCATTTTTTTCTCTCAAAATGTTTGGAAAACAACTAATTGAAGTCATGATTGACGCTCAACGTAAAGCTAATATAAGTCAACATAATGAACAAGTTCATAAAAATAGAGAAATATTAAAAGGAATGATTGACGCAGTAGTATATCTAGGAAAACAAGAACAACCTTTTCGAGGCCACGATGAATCCTGTAATTCACTAAACAAAGGAAATTACCTTGAATTTTTAAATGCACTTCGAGAATACGATTCTGTTTTGGATACTCATTTAAATACTGCAACGGTGTTTCGTGGTACTTCCCCATCCATACAGAATGACATAATTGAAGCGATTGGTGATGTTATTAAAGATAATATTAAGGAAGAAGTAAATTCAGCAAATTTTGTCGCTATTATTCTTGACGAAACTTCAGATATAATGACGAACTCACAGCTCTCAACAGTTTTGCGTTTTGTTTATGAAGGTAAAGTTTACGAGCGGTTTATTGGCTTTACAGACGTTAGCTCTGATAAAACAGCCGATGGCTTATTTTGCCACGTTGTAAATATAATTGAAGAATTTCAAATTCAAGAAAAATTAGTTGGACAGACTTATGATAGGGCGAGTGTAATGAGTGGGCATATTAATGGTTTGCAAGCCAAAGTACTCGAAGTTTATCCATTGGCCATTTTTACACACTGCTATGCTCATATGTTGAATTTAACATTACAACAAGGTCTTTCCAATATAAAAGTGTGCAAATCATTCTTTCAAACTTTAAATGGATTGTCTGCATTCTTTTCGAAATCTTTTAAACGAATAAATGCTTTACAAGAGTTTGTAGCTAGAAGACTTCCTTCTGTTACACCTACAAGATGGAATTATACATCACGGTTAAGTAAAACAGTGCAAAAATACAGAAATGAATTTACGGACTTTTTTCGAGACGTCGTGAAATGTTATGAACTATGGGACCCCGACACTGTAATAAAAGCACGAAGTTTTCTTAGCTTTTTGGAAGATTTTGAAACAAGAAAACTTCTCCACATATTTTCAAACCTTTTTGTAAAAACTGATGTGTTATACAACATTTTACAATCCAAATCTTTTGACATATTATATTGCTGTAAGAAAGTTACCGAAATTTTGCAACAACTCAGACATGAACAGGAAAATAATTATGAAACATTATGGGATTCTTATGTAACGGAAGAAAATTATCCAAGACTGAGTAATGATTTGCTTGTTAAAGAAAAGCACGCGTTTAGCCAACTATTTAATACAATAGTTGATAATATATGTAAGCAAATTGAAAACCGTTTTTCTTCAATGTCCAAATTGGAATATTTTCACCTTCTGGAGAAAGAAAAATATGAGCAATATAAAGAAAAATTTCCAAATGAATTACATACCAAACTGCAAGAATTCTATGGAGCATTATTTGATTATATAAGTTTAAAAAATGAGCTTGCTGTTCTTTATCATTTACCTAAATTTGCAGAGAAATCTGTTCATGACCTTGTACAATTTATGAACACAAATAATCTTGAGTCAGGTTTTCAGGAAATAGATAAAATAGGCAAACTAATATTAACTCTTCCAAGCAGTACTGCTTCAGCAGAACGTTCATTTTCTGCTCTGAAACGAATTAATAATTGTTATTGAAGTACCCAAGGCCAAGAAAGGCTATGTGGCTTTAGCTTGATTTCAATAGAAAAAGGGATCCGTATGGATATTAAAAAGAAGAGCACTTTTTATGACAGCGTGATAGAAAAATTTATGATTAAAGATAGAAGATTAGATTTTATATATAAATAATTATAATTTATGTTTATTGGAAATTTGATATTTTTATATAATAATATTTTAGATTAGGTTTGATGTTTATTTATTTATTTATATATGGGAAAAAGCTGTAAGGCAGTTTAGGCATGCCAAAACCTCGGCTAATAAAAATGAAAAAATGTACGTTTTTTTTTATTTTTTATAGCACACCCAATATTAACACCCACCGTACGCCACTGCTTTTTAGTGATCGATTCTTCAACTAGAGGTAATTATCAATCTATCATTGCATTGTAATCCACCAAAATATTCGTGAATACTTAGGAATACTGTCTTAAAATATACCATTTTCAAAACAACATAAAAACACAAAAATTAACTTTGGATGGTCTTAAAGTATGTAGTCAAGTTGAGTCAAGGCATGACAAAGCTCTAAACGTATGCTCGCATCATTATAGTTTTGTAAGAACATAATTATTTTGTGCGATTCTAAAGATTTTTAATTTGTTTCTTTATAGGTGCCCAAATTTCACGAGTCATTATTTGACTTTTGGCGTTCTATTCCATCCAAAGGCAGATTAAACAAAGTTATTGTGTTTGTAAAGTCAAGATTTGTTGATTTTCTCCTTACACAAGATCAGGAGAAGCCCTTATGGACCTTTCTGAAAAAAGAATGTGAGAAGATTCGTGTGAAATGGCTTCGTAAACAGAGACGATTAGACTTATTTTTCAGTGCCCATGAAAAATGGTTAAATTAAGAATTAGTGTTTAATATGTTCCACGAATAGTCACCGAAACCAAGTTTCAGTATTGGTAGACCGAAAAAGCGTTTTGAAGATAGTTGTACAAAAACGAAAAAGCGCAAAGTTCAATTGGAAAAATATAACGATGCACAGCTATCTTTTGCTGCACAATTAAGTGTGAGAGCCAGTGGAAAACGAGACGCTGCTAATTTAATGGAGGAAGTATCTACAGTTTTACCAAAACAACCTACTGGTTATAAAAAAGCTCGGAGACGAATTAGCGTGAAAAAAGAACAACGGCCTTACACCCCGGAAGAAGCGTTCGCTTTATTTATTGCAAGCAATTTCACTGCGCAGATGTACAAACATATTCACACATGGAGATGAATTCGAACACAACCCTGAGAGCCTGACGAAAATATGTACCGGTTTGGAATATCTAGCCTACATGCTTATATCCGCACAATGAAATGCTTATTGCATATTACTTACCGAATGGAAATAGCTGAGTGGCAAGTCAGATCAGAGAAAAATAAAGAAATTTTAGAGAAGAAGAAGGATGAAATAATGGGTAAATTCATAGAAGTCAGTCTCATAGTAGACAAAGTTAAACCAGGTTTTGGTACGAGCAACGATGGGAACACCGCAAGGGCGTTTTTTACGATTTTCAAGCAACGGCTCGTATCACCGGCATCAAAGAAAATTTAATTTATCGCCTCGGTACTATTCTTACAGTCATAGCATCTGACTATGAAATGGACCCGGACAAATTTAAGCAATATTGTTTGGAAACACGAGACTTATATCTCATCCTATACCCGTGGTATAACATGCCAGCTACATTGCATAAGATCCTGATACACGGAGCAGAAATAATAAGACATTCTGTCATACCAATAGGACAAATGTCTGAATAGGCTTCAGAGGGCAAAAACAAAGAAATTAGGAAGCTCAGATTAGGTCACACGTTAAAAACTTTTCGTGTTCGCACAAACTATGATTTATTTAAATATTTATTAATGTCGTCTGATCCCTACATTTCTTTGTTGCGGAAACTGCCTAAGAAAAGCAGCATAAAACATTTTGCTCACATAAAAACTTTGTTAAAATCCAAATAAATTTAGTAGGAATAACAAAATTGTGTTTGATTTGCTGCCACATCTCTAAATTGTAATTTGAGACCATTTAAAATCCTATATGTCTGATTCTGATTTTTGTCCAGCCAGATTGGTCAAATCGTACACTGTGCGGCGCCGACACGATTTTATTGCTATTGACGTGGATTTTTGACTTCTGAGAAGGGATAATTGTTTTTTGCGCTCTTCTATTAGTCAAAATTCGGTTTAGATGAGCATCATTCGATTCTCACTTATTGTAAGTCGTAATATTGTTATAAAAGTCTTAATATAAACGCTACAAAACCGGGCGTTCCCACTGCAACAGCAACGGAAATGTCGATTTTTTTAATATCAATTCAGAGGCTCTCAATATTTTTTTTATTCTATATTATTATTATATTTATGTTTTTATTGTAATACTTTTTAGGTTTACTTATTTAAAAAAATCTGTCGCTCTAATTTACTTAGCAATTGAAGAACTCGCCAATAATCTCAGCAATGTATATATCTACTTGAGAGGCACAGAAATCAGTAGGTCTTTAGTTAAATTAATATTATGATTTTAAATTAATATAAAAATAAATCATTAAAAGCATTAAAATAATAATTTTCAATATTTGATTCATTAGGTTTGGTCACTATGCTGTTTAATTAGTCTTCCAACTATTTCGCGATAAACAAGCAACTCTTCAATGTCAGTAAAATTTTGGTTCTCGTTGTATTAATGGGAACCAGTGGTGGTTCATTCATATGGGCTATGGAGCTGCAGCCCTCCCAGTATAAAATGAACGTTCCTGTTTTAAATATTTTTGTGTATGTAACTGAGTGAAAATTTTTTGTCTAGTCTTATAAAGTACATATAAAGTACATAGTATCTTATAAAGTACATATTTTAGTTTTATTATGGATATTTTATTCAATCTTTCAACTTTTATTGCTGCATCCCCTCCACCACAAATTTTTACGGGCCGCTACTGATGTGAACCCATATAAAATGTAATACAATTGGCAAAGTAATTTTCTTTCTCTGGATGAAATCAATGAATAATTGCTATGAATAGCTTTCATTAACATGTGTAATTCTGTGTTTAAAACATGGGTTCCATATTTCGAAAAGTGCATATGAAAAAACGTTATTAAGTGGCAGTGATATTTATTATATTTTATACATAAGATTTTTCACAATCAGGCTCACACCACAATAATTTACACATATCTAAACATTGAATTTAAGAAGACAACTCGTTGTCAATTTCTTTGCCTTATGCCGAGCGTTAGTTTTTCTCAAATTCAAGCACGCGTAACAAGTTAACACATTAACATCTTTGTCCTATTCCTTTTTATATTCGGTACAACTTCATACCACATGTAAAAGGCAGTTTCATTTGATTAGAAGATATTTGGTATGCGTAGAGTTAAATTGATTATCTAATATTACTTTAAAAAAAATTAAACATTCTCACGTTATCACTATCATCAATATAATATACAAAGTACAATATAATCCGAACAGACCGTTACAATCTGTCATTAAATTTATAATTAAATAACATATGGCAAATAAACTAATAAATAAAAAATACTTTAAAATTAATTTACAAATAACTCCTTTTTTAAATATATTTATATATGTGTGTGTATTTTACAAATCTGTTTTATACATCCGTAGGAAATTAACGCTAAAGTTTGCTAATTAAAAAATATGGTACATACATTTAAGTCACATTGGTAATAAAATACATTTTTATATTTCTGTCATCGAAGTCGTGCATTATTCACATCACTAACACTTTTTTTTAGCAAACTTGATACTCAAAACGTTGGATTCGTTTAATTTTTAAAAATCAAAAATAAATTCATTGAACCGTTATAAAAATTACTGTACAAAATTTATATTTATATACTTTTTTTGTAGTAAAATATCCCAAATCTGTTGTGTAAAAATACATTTGATAAAAAAATAGTAATTGATGTTTTCGACATAAAATAAATCATAGTGAAATTTCTGCAGATACAGTTGAGCAAACATTTTTAACGAGTCTTATGGAAAAATAAATAAATAAATACATGTGTTCCTGTATCGTAATATATATATATATATACTATTATGGATTAAGGTAAACGTATCAATAAATATGTGATTGCACACAGATAGGCAGCAAAGGCAATATATCTGGATCTGAATATATATACTTATTGATCTATTTGGTTTTATCGATTAATTTGTACTATTTATTAGAAGAGTGTTGGTAAGATTTCAACAAAAATAAAGATCGTTTGCCGATTAAAGCAAAATATTGATATGAGTATATTGCTTTGCGTCTTTGAATGTGTACGTAAGCTATTTTGAGATGAAGGCGTTCTACAGTTTACTTATGCGTCTCTCGGGAAAACTGCATTTATTTACGGCAACTCTCTCGTTACAAACCGACTTGGAGGGAATACTGCAGTGATATTCAATTGACAATTTAGAACACTATTACGTAACCGTCTAAAAAATGTTATGAATATCACTATTTTATCAATAAATTACATACACACGTATGGCAGTGATAAACTGGCTTCGTAATCGATTAAATGCTAGTAAATCGCCTTGTTTAAACATTATATACCTCATTTTCAGTCTCAAACGAATAAAAGTACCTGTCTAATTCAGAATACGTATTACTATTAAGTCTATCGAGCATTCTAACCGATAAAACTCACTCTTCACGAACATTAATTTTTTTTTCACTACACTTAACTCATAGCGAATCACTTCACGTGCGAGAACATATCGTTTTTTTGGTAACCTGAAATCTACGCATAGATCAGACAGTCTCGCACGGTACGCGATTCGATGTTTAATTTAGTTTGAACACATTTTTCATTATATTTATATATAATTTTGGACATATCGTAGGGAATACGTCGCCCTCGAAGAAACGAGACGAAAGAAAATTTTATGTGACTTTATTAATCCTAGCGCTAGTTAATGACACTTGGTCGAATATCAAATATTCGATAAAGCGCAAGACTTAAATCTGCCGAGTGCAGAGTAAAAATTATTGCAACCGTAACTCGTACACTAATATGAGTTTTTACCACGTTTTTTTTCTCCGTATTTACACAATATAAACTATATTTAAAGCTTCTATGAAATATGTATATAATAAAATAAAATTAAGCTACTTTACACTTAAATTATGAGATCTGTGATGATAAAATAAAAAATAGGATTTTTGCAATTGATCTATGTTGATAAAAATATACGTAATATGCGTATATACACATTTGTAGGATTAGATTGCGAAAATTACGCTATATAATCCCGTTATCAAATACGGCAGAGGCTTTTTCAGTTTCAAAGTCGAATAAAAGAAAGAGTTAAAGTAAGAATAACTATAGCAAAATCATTTGCTTCACCACTAAAATGTGGCAATTTTATTTCCAGTTCAAGGACTGAAATATGCATTTGAAACATAAAATCTTGTTAATATCTCCTATAAATATGTATCTACACGCTTATTTCATGCGAAAACATGAAAACTAATATAGTTTTCAATGTTCTCGATAAACTTTTTAAATTATCCAGATTAAAAAATAGCACAATGAGCTAGCTCTGTACATATCCCATCTGCGAATTTATAATAGAAAAAAATATAACAGAATCGGTAGAACCTTGATCCGACGCATCTGTAATAAATCTATTTCTCGATATAAATAAATAATTCACGGTTCTACTGCTGATAAACGAAATCTATTACGACTAACGTAAACTTACTTACGGCATACACTATACAAAATTAAACGCACTAAACGCAGTTAAATACCGAGACTTCCTATTATCACATAAGTAATTGATTGAATAATAATACTAACTGAAGAAATTATCTATGAGATGTCACTACGTGTGATCCACGGCCGACGCGGACGCGTGGATCGTGAAGGCATCGTAAACGCGCATCAAGTCTTCCATGTGGTACTCCTCCAAGCAGACGAAGCCGACGAGGGATGGCGTGTGGCGCCGGGCGCACCCCAAGCAGTGCACCACGTGACGCTTTTCGTGTTCCCGGATGAGCAACACGTTCCACACTTCGAGCTCGCACTGGCCGCAATAATGGGACGCCTCGTTCTTAGCGCGTCCGTGGAACCGCACCTCGACTCCTTTCGTCTTCACATACTCTAAGATGGTCGCAGATTGACGCAGCGTTTGCATCAAACAAGTCCTGAAGTTAAATATAAACGATTAGCATGATGAATTGATTTTCAATTTAAACAATACTTCGATCTGATGTTTACCTTATCATCTTGTATAGCTGTTTATCGGCCACTTTGATGTTCTGAGCCAGATTCCAAGATAGATGCACCATGGGTACGATCGATTTATACGCTTGCAATTTATTCCACTCGTAACGATCCAGTGCAAGCGAATACTGTCTAAACGTCAGCGGTCCAACGTTCCAAGCTATGTTATTACACCATCCGATGGCTTGCACCCAATGTACACAACCTAAATGATAAATAAACATTGTTAAATCAAGATTAGTCACTTAACATCATTTTGGTAGCATGCAATCTGTTATGCACATTGATTCTTCTTCTCTTTTTTGTAAAAGTTTTTAGAGGATTTTTATTGATGATTAAAGAGTTGACTAATTTATTTATGAACCATTAACTTGGCCTGTCTCATTTATGCAAACTTGAAGTCATTTTAAAAAGTGAATATTTTTAGTAAAAAGCAATATGTTAGGTATAATATATTTACCTTAGAGAACCGATTTCCATTCGACAAAATTTCGAATGTTTATTATTTTTCTTTAAAAGTTTAGTTAAAAAGTGAGAGATTCAAAATGAAAATTACTAAACCATAACGAGACTTTCTCTATTTACATAGATTAGATTCTGATCACTTGAAAAAAATTGTATAGATTTAATCCATGATTAAAACGAAACTATCATAGCAAAAAATTAATGGTCACTATTTTTTATTAATAAAAATATAACAATTTTTTAACTCCTTCATAAATTGCTATAACTTTTGAAATAATCGCTCTTATGGTCAGTAAGATTGATAAAATGGTCAGTAAAGTATAGTTAAGATTGTGATTTTAGAATATAAATATTTTATAGTCAATTTACATTGACCTAATAATTACTGACCAAAATTTGATCCAATAAATTATAGGATTAGAAGACTTCACTGAATTACAATTTTTTTATTAAAATATTTATTCTAATTGATTAATATTTAAATTACACGCAAAATTCATGTTGTTTCATTTTCGATATAAGAATCTCATTTTTTTAGATATATTCATTATTTTGTTCTATAAAACATTAAAAAATATTATTTAATTAGATTTTATCACTGACTATTTAGAACTATTGTTTAAAACTGACTTTAAGACTTTTTTTTAAATCATGTTATAGAAAAAATATTATAGATCTAGGAACAAAATAATTTTTTCATAAAATTATAATTTTCGATTTGTAGTGATGTATACAAATACAGTTTCTAAGTGATTAATATAAATACTGTTTCACTGATATTGACCAGTAAAATTATAAAGCAATTATTTGATACATTTTAAATTTATACAGGTTAAAATATAAATTCAATGAAAAACACACATTCGCAGCAATATATATATATATATAATAAAAATACAGTACTGTGCAAAAGTTTTGGGTCACCTAATACAGTAAAATATTTTTTTCATGTATTTATTTAATTTTTTAAATTCGTTAAATATTTTATGTACATTTTTGTAGAAAAATGGAAAGAACATGAAAAAATATTTTTGTCAAAATAACTTAAATTTTTATAATTTTGGCGAATAATTAATCATAGTTCTCCACACATTGTTGAAAAGAGGAGGACACAAACACAAATGAATTATTCTCAAGAATTTTTTTTATGTTTTGATAACAAGCAATTAGAAGTTTGGGATTTTTTCGTATAATATAGAAAAAAGCTCCCCAACTCACACAAAAAACAAAGAAGCACTGCTATAATGTTTTAAGCAGATGTGTTGATTGTTCGGCAACATAAAATAATCGTTTGGTAATAAAAAGCAGAGATGCTGTGATGTTATTATTAAAATAATGTTACTGGATCAGTTGGCCCAAAACTTTTGCACAGAACTGTATTTATATTACACTCTACTCTTTTTTACACGATTTTGAAATAACACGGTCCAAAAAATTAATACGATTAAGTTTTAATACGATTCCCAGAAACAATTATATATCATATTTTAAATTTCGCGCGTTATTGCATCCTGTTTGAATATACAGCATCGCATTGCATAATTAAAAGTAATGAAGATTCCATCCAGTAATTTCTGGATCAAAAATTAGTTTTAAAAAGTCATCGTATTGTCGAAATGTTATCTTAGAGAAGATGGAAAAGCTTTTTTAGAATTTATTTATTTGGTTTATATTATTCCCTTTTTTTAAACTAGGTTGTTATTTTTTCGAATAACACGATTTTAAAATTTAGGGAACCAATCTTCGATTTTTCTATGTATTCTATCACTTTTTTACAGTTTTTTGTGAACGTATCCACTGTGTATAAAAATAATTGGGTGTATATATATATTACAGTGAATCTGTTTTTCAGTGAACTTATATTTTCACTAGTATAATTATAAATATAAATAAATAAATAAGGCCAGTTAAAGTGTATCAAACAATTGTTTTATAATTTCACTGGTCAATATCAGTGAAAGAGTATTTATATTAATCAACATAAATAATTCATAAGAGAGCTTAGCTTGAAATTAGAAAAACCTATTATTAAAACAATGCTATCCTATTACAATCAAATACCATCAGAAGCTAATTCAAGTATTCCCCAAAAAGACATATCATCAGAAAATACATCGGTACTCAAGTGAAGTCAAGAAATTTCAGATTTTGACCTTATGAAACAAAAAAAGTAGTAGGGTAACTTGCTAGCGCTATTTTATGTTCGGATTGCGAAATATTGTGACAATATATTACTTGGGAAGTCATTTGAGGTGGATGTATACAGAATTATCTCAATATCCAATGCATTTACTCATTTTCGACTTTTGACTATTATTAAATTGCTTATTTATTAATAGTTTCGTAAAAAAATGATCAGGAACTATTTTATTAAATGACTAAAACTTAAATTTTATAAGTTACAGAGTCGTTTAAATCTGAATGAAAAATGAAATAATGCATAATTTGTGTCGTTTTTAGTATTTCATCAAAAAAAAAATACGATAGTTTTAAGACTGAATATACAATTGCAATCAGCGTGTAATTTTATATTTTAGTAAAAATATCATTGCAGTTTTTTTTTAAATATCCTCACCGGCATTAACCCATACAAGATCACCAGGCCTCTGTGTGAAGCGATACACTGGTATATTGGCTGCTTGCAAATCAGCTAAATCAGGCCACCAAGACCCGTGCAAATAGTTCAAGTTGTTCTGTTCGCAAAGCGCTTGAACGCCGCCCCAGTAGTCGTCTGGTACTCCGAACCATTCGCATTCACCAGGTCCAATATTAATATTTATTGAGCAAAAATTATTGTTCTCTTGATGTCCAGGAGTTCGAGAGCCTGGAACCTAGTAAAAAAAAAAACAATTGTTATTAGAATAATACATAATCGTACAAAAAATAAAAAGCATTCAATTGTGTCACTCACTTTCATATAGAGTTGCACGGTGTTCATTCCTAATATTACGTGACCGACGTGAGATAGCATGTTTGCGGCTGAAACAACTCTTGTAAAAGCGGGTAGTTTCATCAGTTCTTGCAACTGTGGACGCCATCTTCGCTCATCGGAAAGATCGACATTGGTCCCGAACCTGTGATGAAAAATTTATGTTATTCAAAGATGTTTAGATGTACTATTAAAAAAAAGGATTGTTCAATAAGTTTTTTTGTTAAATTGAAAGAAACTAGAGAAATCGGCAAATGTGTAATTTTTAACCCCTTCTCGGTCGTGCCCGAGTTAAAACGGATATTAGTATTTTGTGTATTCTTTTCTCAAAAATCAGCAATTTGTCAAGAAAATTATCAGACTTTTTTGTTAAAAATTAAATTTGTATGAATTTATAACAGCTATATTTTTTTACACCGCTGCATAGGAAAGGGTGGATCTGTGCAAGACGTTTTTGAGTCATTTTTTAAAAAAGTACTGTGACCGGGAAGTGGTTAAAAGAATTTGCACTGATTTTCTGTTTTCTTAACTTTACAAATTTACATTTAACAAGATTAATATGTTTGTCCGGCAATAGAGCAATCATAAGATGCTCTTGCATTTATATGATAGTTTGATAACAAAATACTGGAATAATAATAAAGATTCCAGTAGCTAATAAGTAACATTCCTTAAAATTTTTTTAAAGAATGAAAATTTCCCATAAACAAATTAAAGAAATCACTTTGAAAATGATTATGTATATATATATTTTTAGGTGGTCGAATTTTTCGAGACACGAATTTTGCAGACCATTTTTCCTGACATTATTTTGGACAAAAAAATATTTTTAATATTATATTAAAAAAATAATTAAAGTAAACATTTTCAATGTAGTAATTAACGAATCGTAAAAAGTAAAATTCGTGTCAGGAATAATTCTGTCCGGAAAAATAACTGAACCATTTTTTTACAATATTTAAAAGTAAAATTAAATTCCCCTGACTATGACCAAAATAAGAAATGAGTTTGCTTGTCTCTATCACCATGCACATGGCATGCTACTTTCTTTAGTTTAAGCAACTCTGGCGAATAATATCATGAAAAGGCGACCTGTTCTTATCACCACACAGTGCACTCTCGCCTTTGAATAATTGAGTGGCCATTTTAAAAATATGGTGAATGTGACATCTATTTGAAACAATAAATTAATATAAAGAACGTCTACTTATAAAATAAATAACACAAAGAATTGATAATCTATAACTGGTTTGATAGAAATTTATGATATGATAGATCCAGATGACGTGAGTTATGAAAATACTTGTTTTGCGACGATTACATCATATTAGCAGTGCAGTCATGATGCATTTGCTTCGTCGGAATGTTAGAACTGTTCAAAAATTCAAATTTGTGAAAGGTACATATATGGAAAAGGAAGTGTAACATTTAATAGGCTTGCGCTAGAGTCCGATAAAATAACCTGCAGATACTAGGAATCAATAATGAAAAACTGAAGTTTAATTATACCTAAGCATTTTGTTTCCATTATACTTAGAAGACATCTTTTTCTTCTTTCCGTTGGGACCGGTGGAATCCTTTGAATCGGAATCGCTCATGTTGCTAGTGATTCCCGATGTTTTATCGCGCTCTTCCTGTATAATGAAATACGATTTTTAAGCAAAATTAATTTGTTTAAATCTAGCGATCGGTTCAACAAAACAAACCTTAAGACTATCTTGAAAACTACTGGCTTGATACTGTGCATATTTGTGTACGGTAGTGTGAGATCTATGCGACACACAAGCCCACACTCTCTTCTCACCCAACTGATCCCAATTTTCATCGGCAGATTGATGCACTTGAGTCCTGACTTCCACGGAATGTTCGGGCCAGGCTTCCACTAGCGTCTTCGTTGAAAACAATCCCAAATCTATACGATAAAAATGAATTAATAACGTTCTCAATTAAATTATTTTATATGTAAGATGTACCTAGTTTGAGAACACCGGCGATTCCTCTCACAACAGCTATAGGATGTTTCAGACAAAAGTCTTGCAAGGCTGGTGAAAAGGCTTCTTTTTTAGATTCTAAATACACCGAAGGCGTGGGGGGCAATAGCTGCGCTAGCGATAGTTTTGTCGGCGGACATATCGGAGGTCCCGGAGGACCGTGACCGTCTCCTAATATGTTCCACGCACCGCACGCAGTATGCGAACTATCTCTGTAAAACGTTTTAGAATCAATCACATGCTCATAAAACTATAAATCATCAACTCGTCAATCACACTCACTTGCCGGCTTGAACAACCTGCTTCGCCGACATGTTAATATTGAACTCTTGCACTTTGTATGCATCTTGCTTGAGCGGTTCTAACTTCACGACGGGTTCCTTTCCTTTAGGTAATAAATTTAAACTTGATATTGACACTTTGCTAGTTTCGGGTCTCTCTACTTTGACTTCCGGCTTCACTTCGACAGGAATTCCTACTATGTCTTGTGACATCTCTTGCTTTATCGTTCCACTCGCGTCTTGCGATAAATGTTTTAAAAAATCTTCAGCCAAGGATTCGGCCAGAGCGGCTTCCCCTGGCATGTTTGATATCACAGGTTTTATGTCCTGAAACATAAATAAGGGTTAGAATTTAGTTGAGGTGCATGTGCTCGATTAGAATATGGAATCGTTGAGACGTACAGGCTGCTGCTGTTGTAGATGCGTTTGCTGTTGCATCTGTTGTGGCTGTTGTTGCTGCCCTTGTCTGAGTCTCGCTTGATGCATTCTATATTGGCCAACCAGTTGCTGCAGGAGTGCCTGTATAAAATAAATTTGTTTAGAATAGAGTATAGGTGTAATGAACACGCACAATATAACTATAACTTAAACTTTTAATTTAAATACTCAATACACCCATACCTCAATTTACACTTATTTTTAATATTTATATATTTCAATTGTATGTCTTAGGGCTGATTTACACGCTACCAGTTAGAAGTTGATTGGCGGATTAATGGCACGCGGCGACTGACATTCCAGTTCACTGGCGCCTTACCGTTTACACAGTGCCAGCAACTGAAAGAATTATTGTTACGAAAAAGCGCAACTCACTTTGCACCAGTACGGTAGTGTGGTGGAGGGGGGCCTGGCGTGTCAGTAAAACAAAAATATTTGTTCTGCTCGCACTGCCAGTGGCTTCTCCAGTGACTGGCGTTGCGTTTACGCAGCGCTAGTCGCTGGCATCCAGTGACTGGCAACCTCAACTGGTATCGTATAAATCAGCCTTACACCGTTGAGATGCAGTTACACGTGCTATGAATGGGTTCAAGGACATACTCATACTTTTATTATTTTCCTATTCCGATAATTATTTTTTTTGTAGCCCTACAATGTATATATACGAATTTTAAAAAAGCCGTCGTTAAAAGAAAAGGAAGATAGAAATTCTGGACTGTCTTCAGAAAGGTGAATGTACCTCAAATCTTACAAAACATTAAAATATAAATGAATTCACTATTCGCATAATAAAAAAGTGAGATTATCATTAGAAGTGTTTCCTTCGGTTTGAATATAAGTTCTAAGTTATTTCATACACAAAGCCTGCTATAATGAAAAAAATGGTAAAGGCATTAATGATGTGGATTGAAGCTCATACGCAAAAAAATACAGATTACAATAACATATAAAGTGTGATGATCAATCTACATCATCTGATGAATAAAATAATAATTTTGCAGCTGGTAGAGGATGATTCGAAAAGTTCAAAAAAAAGATACGCATTACATAACCTCAAGATTTTTATTAATTATTAATATAGTGGGATTAAAAACTTGCTCGATTGACGGAAGAAGGTTGTATCTGTCGATGGAGATTATTTTGTAGAATAATATTGTAAAATAAATTTGTTATTGGAAAAATACTTTGCATTAAAAAAAAACTACCCCTAATATTTACACAAAATATGAGTGCAAAGCATGCGACGATTAAAATTTGTGTAGGAGAATAATATGAGTTTCCCGTAAATTATACTTGGATAATTTATTTTTTTCTCCTGCATTATTTGAGGACAATCATTTTTTTTTTAAAAAATTTCAATCATTTTTTGCTGTACGATGGTAAGAATAAATTATCCAGACATTTTGACAAATGGACCCTAAAACTAAAAATGGGAGACTTACGATCATAGACAAAAAGTGACATGACGGTTTTATGTATCTATATTTTTGCTTCATATACGCCTCGTACATACAGGATTGCAATAAATGCATATAACTTTGCGGTAGATAGATCCCATTTAGTTCCCAATACTCAAAACGCCTCTGTTTTAGTGCACTTTCTTATAAGTTCGATTATAATATGACCAATAATCAGAGAAATTGCCGTCTTAACTTTAGCTTTCATAATACAGGCGGCCCTCGACTTTCGCACATAATTGGTTCCTGAAAATGTGTGCGAATGTTGAATGTACGAAAGTCGAAGGAAGTAAAAAAATTGAAATTGTGTGTATTTTAAAATATTTATTTATCAAGTAAATATAAGATGTTTAAGAGGCGTTTAAGAGACACGTTTAAGTGGGGTTTGCGGGTGTTTCCTTTGAAAAGTTATCAAGAGTTAACTGTTTTCCACTATTCTTTTTCTTTTCTTCATATAGTATTTTATAACATGCTATGTTTTTATTGATCGCCCCACGCACTTGAGATATGCGTTCTCCATTGGGATCACAATCTTCCATAATATTTAAAAATTTGTCAAGGTGCGTGAAGGCTTCATTCATATTTTTCATTGTTAAAGAGTTTTCCAAAATAAACCTGTCTCATCTACATTAAATATTTGGCTAGAGGAATATTCTACACCTTCAATAATTTTGGATAATTAGGAAATAAATTCTTTTGCAGCATCTTTATTCGCATCAGCCGATTCTCCAGTAAATTTAATATTATGAAAAGAATACCTAATTTTAAAATTGTAAAACCAACCGTTACTCGCTTGAAAAACCATGTTAAAATAATTTTTTAATCTATCCTTCCAATCTTTGTGCAAACTAAGATCTTTTGTTTGAATAATTGAAATACTCAGAGGGACATCTTTTTGATGTTGGTCATCGATCTACAATGACAAAGATTTTCCATTTCATCCATGTTTTTTTTTTGCTGTTTTTTGGAAACATATCATTAAAGATTGTGGAAATATATCTTTATTTTCCACAATTTTGAACGTATTCTTTAATTATATTTTTATTTTGCAAAATTGAACATATCGTAGATCTGATTGTATCATATGAACATCCGATTGAAGCAAAAGATTCACCGCTATCAAAACGTTTTTTAAAAAAAAAATTAAATTAAAAAAAATGTTTTTTTTAAATGTGCGAAATAGCGAATTGTGCAAAAGTTGAACGTTCGAAAGTCGAGGGCCGCCTGTATTTCGTTTACACCTTTTCGGGCCTGATGTTTCCCTAAATGTATTATGAATCGGAGCTCTTCCATGGTTATACCCTTCTTTTACTTCTTGCCAAACAGTTTCGATTACCTCTTCCTCAATCTCACTTTCGGAACTAACGAAAAACCTCCTTCTCTTTTGTCCTCTACGTACATTCAAAATATTCTCTTCATTCACATCGGTGTCAAACAGATCATAATCACTTTCAATATCAGAAATTACCTGATCATCTTCTGTCAATATTATTTATTTCCTCTAATAATAATTTGATATTCTTTGAATGTCTTGATATTTTGGGGATAAATATTCAAAGGATAACATAAAAATGTAAAGTTTACTACACAAAGTATTGTTGGTTTTGTTCACATTTGAAAATGACAGTCATACACGTAATACAAAATATAAAATAAGAGAATAAAAATACAAAATATTGACTGCTAAATATCTTCCAAGGGAATACTATTACAAAAAGATATAAATCGTTCAACTGGTCAAATGACCGGTGGTCATGGTAGGTAAAACAGACAACACATTTTCTCAGAAAACAAAAAAAATAAAAAAAAGTGAATATTGAAAAATGTATTGTATGCATATTATATTGTAGAAATTCAAAATTTTAAAAACGTGGTAGGTTTAGTGTTAAAAAATTTTAAAGTGGTATAAACATAAGTGTGAAACTGTTGTTTTGTTGAATGAATAAGACGTCAGGTGTTCAACGTTATAAGGAAAATTATTATGATAATCGAGTAGCTTTTTTATGTCATTACCTGTTGAGGTGTTGTAAGATTATGAGCATTTTGTTGCAAACATTGTAATGTTTGCAACTGTTGAGGAGTTAAATGAGGCGCTGGTTGTTGAGGTGGGGGGATCGCCGGGACCGGGGTTGGCGTGCCTCCTGGTGGTTCTCCTCTCGCCCGTTTTACGGGATAAGGTGGTGGCGCACCAGCTCCTGTCTTAAAATAAAATAATAAAAAACACGTTTTCATATATAAATATAAACTAAATTGAGCGTCCAAATCATACCTGGTGTGGCTTTGGATGCCTTGAAGACATTTCTGCAGATATAGGAAGATTCCATGCCTCTTCAATTGAAGGAAGTTGCCGTCTCCTAGAACAATAATTTACGATTTAATCACACATGGCGTTGGCAGTCTTTTTCAGTATTAAATGAGTGCCGATATATAAAAGTATAGTTATACCGTCATAGTAAAAACTAACCTTTCTCTCTTCCCTATGATCACATAATATGGCTGCAAGCAAATATTAATGGATTTCATCAATATTAATGAAATGCATATTGCTTACAAATTAACAGAAAGTCGATTTAAGCTATTACTATTCATCGCTATTTTTACATGAACGTGATTTTAATAATAAAAGTACTCACTTGCTGGTGATGGACGGCATCGGTGCTTGAGCTAAATGGCCTTTTAGAAAATTGATACGTTGCGTGACTTGGCCGCCTCTGTGAGACTTGCCCAATTGAGCTGGTGAACTATTCAAGTAACAGGCGAATGCATCTCGCGCCATCAGACAACTTTCGTATAGTATCCCGAGGTTAGTCCACGCCGCCGAGTGACACTTGTCAAGCTGCACCGCACAAATGTATGCTTGCAGCGCATCCATAGGCTGATTCTGCTGTTGGTAGAGTACTCTGAAATTCATCAATTGTTAAAAAAGATTCGGAAAATATGTAATTTTTACGAGAGCATACATACCCGATGGAGCACCATGTGTCCGCGTTGCCTTCAGACTTTTCAACAGAATTTCTGTATGCTACAAAAGCATCATGAACCTTTCCCTGTGCCGCGAAACATCGACCCAAAAGATATAGACCCTGTCCGCTGGCGGGTTCCGCATTCACCGACCGTCTCAAGCAGCATAAGGCAGCGCGCTCTCTGAGTCCGCGTTCACCTAACCCAGGTATGCATTGATACAGCCAACCTGAAGGGATAAGGTCACGATTAGACGATGATTTCGTCTGATAATAATAATTACGATTACGCACATACCTAATTGTCGACATATATCCGCCTTTAGTGATATAGAGATGCTCGGTTCTTTGAGAAGCCCTTCGTATGCGTCTCGCGCCGCTTTGCTCTTTCCTTGTATTTCATAAGTGTGAGCAATATGAAATCTCACTGTAATCAAAAAAATATTGTTATAGACTTTAAAATATTTATATAAGAAGAAAGGAATGGAATTGGAAAATATATGTTATCAATGGAATAGCTCAAGATTGTCAACGGACCGTCGAGTTTCGTAAAGGTTGCGTCAGACGAGTCGAGGAGTGCCAATTGCAGGTGTTTAACGGCGGAGCTCCACTGGCCGAGAGCTTTGAACATCAACCCCAGACGCAGCTGTGCCTCAGCCGCCCGAGAAAAGGCAGGCCAGCAATAGAGCAGCTGCTGCAGAGCCTTGATCGACCTAAGCACCCAAAAAGCATCCCCTTTCACTTATCGAACGCTCAAGAATACGCGCCGTCGATCGCAATAACACACCGCCTTATTATATATACAGATGTCTCGGTTGGTTATACCACACTTCAAAAATCCATTAACGGGTCCTCAAGAGTTACCACCTGACGCGACGATACACACCTGCCGCGGTGAGATCGTGGCAATTTAAAACAAACAGGTGAACGTTTGGTAAATAAGCTGCGTGTCTCGACAGTTCTACACCACGAGCATCCTGAATTATACGTACTTCCGGTGGGATGCTTTTAAAATTGATCGAGAAAGTTGAGAGGGGCGTTTGAAGAATTAAAAGACTCCATAAATTGTCGAAGGGTCATAATTTACCGACCTTATAGTAACTGATATTTTTTCGAAGAATAACAACCCTTTATACCACTAGTCTTCAATTCCCATCACCTGCAGAACCCTAGTATAAAAGTGCTTCGCAGGATTTTTTTTATTTTCAAGGTCAAGCATTCAAAGGGTATTTATTTTAAGAAATATTTGCATTTAAATAAATACTACTTTGTTCCACAAAACGAATTGTTTGTGCATTTATGTAAGGTACATTTTCAGATTTTTCCTTCGGAAAAGGATTCGTTGCATATGTTTACTGTTCTACCCAACAGTAATTCACAAACAATTTTTTATGCCATATTTATTTTATATATTGCTCATTTAAATAGCCATGATTAAAAATAAAAAAAGTTGCGAAAATGTATTCCATTTAACCAGATTGAATATCACTCTACTTAATAATAGATCAAATTTTTAGACGGCAATATTGGGGTTCTACGTGAAGACCTGTTTCAATGCCATTTCTATCTATATAACTATTAAAAATACTATAACTATATAAAAATTCTTGTTAGGTAAAAAATACATTTCTCAAATGATATAGTTTTATATTGGCAGATCGTTACAAAAGTGTTTAATCGTAAAAGTCAAATTGGATAAAGCGCAAAAATTCAGGGAAAAAATATAAATATTTTCACCACTATGATCTTTAAGAATTTTGAAAGAAAATATCTTTAGTAATACTGGTCTATAAGATAACAATAAGAATAACAATTAGATTACAAATTCTTTAAATATTAACCATTACGTGGCAAAAATGTTACACCCGCTCTGATAATGTACACTTAGTGTACATGTAAAATGTGTAGAAGCGAGTGATTCAAAACTGTGAAAACACGAAGTTAAAACGTAACATTTATTGCGATGTAAGTGCTGAAAACGAGTAAATACAATTATTTTTAAGAAGGAAGCAAAAGTTCCGATTGGCAATGCATTTGTGACTGTGATGATAGAATATTTAGTTTTTGTATCTAATGTAATATAATAAGTAAGTGTATCTATCACGAACGAATGCCTAAAATATGAACCATTTATTCAATGACACTGTACATCCCGTCACAGTAAAGAAAAAATTGTTAAATGTTGATAAATCAGAAGACCTTTCTACTTTAGATTATGAAAACTTCATCGACCTTGCGTCAATAAAAAGTTAATGCACAATAAAATGTGTAATTTAAAAGAAGAATATCGGAATTCATTATTAAAGGCAATTCGTTGTGAACTGCCTTTTTGTATAATTTATTTACGTGAAGCAAATTTTCGCTTGAGCCACAATAAATAGTAACTAATTGGATGCTCCTCCTGATCCCCAATCAAACTAATTTTGATAGCATAGTAAAATAAAAATAAAAGCTGGGTCGAATCGCACCAATCACAATTAAAACATTTATTTTAAACTTTCAATTGTTTATTATACCTACATATGTTTAATGATTTCGTAGAATAATTAGTCTGGAATAAAATTATTCCAAATTAAGGCGATTTATCCAAATAAAAATGGCAATTTATAAAATTACATTTAGAGTTTCGAAAAATTCGATTTTTTATAACATATTCGTCAAACAATGTGATTCAATTCGAGTTTCTTATGTCGGTTGCACTGTAAATCAGACAGCTGTCAATAATCACGCGTGTTCAAAGTGTCAAATGTTTGCAACAACATATTTATGAAACGGATCGCACAACGCGTTAAAATTGCTCTATTGTTCTACATAGGTAACAATTTTGTATGAACTGTGTATCTAAATTTACTGGAAGATCGTCTTACTAAGCGAACAATTCGCAACGTAATGAAAAAAATTCAAGAGATAGCAAGCGTTGAAGATAGGATAAAGCCTGTGCAAATCGAATATATTGATGTGGTTCCAACAAGACGGCGCAACTTGCCACTGGTTGCCAAGATCATGCGATTTAACGCCATTGGTTTTTTTATGGGGTTACGCTAAGAGTCGTGTCTAGGCCGACAAACACAAAACGTTAGAGCACCTAAAAACCAACATCAGCTAAGTTATAGCCGAGATACCGCACAAACTTGTCACACATCGGGCACAACGTTGTATATTTTGCGCGTTCCCAGTTCGCATTATTGCACGTTTTGATGACTTAACGCCATTTGATTTTTTGCGGGGTTACGCTAATATCGTGTCTACGCCGATAAATCCGAAACGTTGGAGCACATAAAAACCATCATACGTAAAGTTATAGCCAAGATACCGCCCGAAATGTACGAAAAAGTCACTGAAAGGATCGGCTGCTGCAAATGGTCGAGAGGCGGCCATTTAATTGAGATTATTAAAAAAAATTATCATTTTTTTTAAATTCGAAAACTGAAGCTGGATTACCCTTCATTTGTAAAGTTATGGGAAAATGCCGCATAATAATAACTCAGACATGAGCAATATTTGTAATTTCGGCAATTACAACTCGTATTTTTCATTCCTTATTTTGTGTCGGCTTTTAGCTTGGCCATGGCTGCCAAAATAACTTAATGATAAGATCATTTTCGCAAGACGCACAATGAGGATTAGACACAGCATCGGCACATTAGGGGAAGGGGGAGGAAGTTGATAACTGCGTTATTGAACTGTGCTATTAGAGTGCATCTAGAAATTTAATATAAATAGTTAGATAAATATTCGAATAACGAATATTGGTGTATTCAGATTGAAGTCTCTAATGCTGCTTCTTAAAAAAGCAATTTACGAAAAAGTATTAAAATCAAATCAGTACCTTCAGTTGTTGTCACCGTTCAGTAAATATTAGATTTCCTGTGAATTTACTTTACTGACAATAGCAGTTAATGATAAATTTAACTACATAAACTATTAGAAAATTTTACCGTCCCACATTTTAACGTAATCAAAAATGCTAGAGAGTAAATAAAATAGAAAAGTATTATATATATAGATTTGACATGGTATATGCACCAAAAATATTTAATATGGTGTTTCTTATGTATTTACAAACATATGCGGCAATGAATCATCAGTTCATATCACTAATGTTCAAAAGATAACAAAGTAAAAAACAAATACCTGTAGCAACAATAATGACATTAAATGTTGCTCTATTTCCACGAAAGATATGATTCAGATGCATAGTATGTTTCGAATAACCTCGCAGATGCATATCTGTGGCGTTCTATTCGTGCCCAGATAGTAACAATTGCAGTGCATTGCACCAGGGAGAGTGGTTCGATTGTCTTGCTCAATAGCTAAAAAGTCACGATACCAACGTTGCCATCGTCGGTTGCTGCACTATTGTTGCATTTTATTGGGGTCGTTGATTGCAAACGACTAGAATATGATAAAAACAGCGACATTTAAAGACAAATACCTACGCAAGAAAATAAAAATCCATTCAGGAAAGCGTTGATTGAACTCGAGCAAAAACGAAGGGAGCACTTAATTATCTTAAACGGCCTGATAATTATCGGCGCATGTAGTTATGTACCCTTTAGTTGTTAATTGGACTGTCAGGGGCGAAGGGGCTCTGCTCCTGATCCGTTCCACGATAGTGTAAAATATGCATGTAGACATTTTAAAACACGATTCTTGAGCGCAGGGAATTCAAAATCACATTTATCAGAAATATAGGTTAAGCGCTGTATGTACGTTCTTGGTGCAATGTTCCAGGGTCGACCTAAATTCGCAAACGGAAGGGGGTGTTGTAGCCATTGTGACGAAAGGGTGGAGCAGGGAGGGTCGCTTTTGAAACGAGAGCGCCGCAAAGAGGGAGCAACCCCTCACGAAGCATGTGGGTGGTTAAGGGCTGCTGAGCTGCGAGCAAAGGGTTGATAAAATAATAATATACTAATATAAAAATAGACGTTTGACGGTAAAAACGCGGTGCTTTTTGTTTTTTCACGCCTAATTGGGTCAAACTCAAAGACAAACGTTCGCACAGTGGCACGGGTTTGTTGCAATTAGAGTACGGCTATCAAATAAATTGTCAGCCATATGTCAAAAGGTGACAAACACCTGCCGCACTGTGATATGATCAGCTGATTTCGAGGTAGTTTATTAAGGCAATAATATAAATTGTCAGCATTTAATTTAACTTTGGGTTAGAATAAAAATCAAATCCCACATAGAATTTTATTTGGAGTCAGAATAAATATTAAATGAATATAATAAGGTCAGAATAAAAATATAGGACGATCAGAATTAAAATAACGAATAGGCATAATTATATTATTCAGGGGCAAAATAAATATCAAAAGGTTAGAATAAAAATAGCATACGACCAAAATTAAAATAAGGGATGATTATGTGAATTAAAATAATAATAATAATTATAAATATAAATGGATAATAAATTAATTATTTTAGAAATATCTGATAAAATATCTCGCGTTGTTCAGAACACTGAACACCACAGGAATAATTCTCAACGAATCTATTTAATTGTATGTAGGACGCAAAGGTATTCAGAGCGGCGAACAAAGCGGGAATAACGACAGAGCGACGCGGAGAGCGCGCTTGGCTTGTTGTGTGGACATCTGAAAATGTTGCAAGCTACTAAAACACCTTGTAATGATATTATAAGTAACTGCCGACATGCGAATGATAGATCGACTAGTTGTACCAATCTTCAGCAATACAGCAATAACGACACTATACGATAACATTATTGACAACCGAAAAAAATGATTCTGACCATTTAATATAAATTCATGACATACATTTTTTTGGCTAAATTTTAGGGGAACAAATGCCACCCTCCCCCCTGTTCATATAATTTAAAAAAAAATTAAAAATATTACGACATACAATAAGTGAGAATCGAACGAAGCACATCTAAACCGAATTTTGACCAATAAGAGAGAAAAAAAAGAATTATCCCATCTCAGAAGGCAAAAATCCACGGCAAAAGCAATAAAATCGTGTCGGCGCCGTCGCAGAAAATATAACATCACTGACAAATATACATCACTGTAACAGGGAAAAGTTGAAATTATATAATTTTACTAGTACCTGTCAGATAAATTATATTTTCACAAAATAAAATGTATTTCATTTAATATAATATAGAACAATTAGTTTTTTTATTATTATTATATTTAATGATAATTAAATTATTTGAGTAAATATATTCATTTAAAATGGTTTAAACTTGGGCAGCACTTTGGACTACGAAGGGTTAAATTTATGCTCTGTGATTGGTCGTTCGCCGTGAGGGATGTACCTGTATATGTAAGCACATAGGGCAGTATTGGTTTGCTATTCTCGAGTCTACTGCGAATATATTTTAATAAATTTTAACCTCCCCTAAATTGTGAGTTCGCGAAACTACTATTTTGCCAATTAGGGTTAATAATGATGAATGTGATATTTATTATACATTGCGTGTTGAGTTCACATTGTTTGCCTTGTGGTCAATTTTTAATATTCATCCGGCAGAATAACCGCAGGATATTTTTAATAAGTTTGATGTTTGATGAATATTATTATGAAATAATACAACAGTAACATTGTGAGTTAGCCAACAACATTCTCAAAGCCTCATATCATGTGTAAGAATATCCATGATCGACTATACAAGAGCAAGGTGGAAATCGCACGACCCACTTTCTACAGATTTACTCAACTATCCCAGATGCGTGTATTAATCGAGGGAAAAAGTATTAGAGACACCGTCCATTTATCAAAAGTTCAGCATACGATATTGAGACAGCAGACGCCTCCTTAGCATACACTCAATGCGACCTCTACAAAAAAAGAGGATCCACAAGGTGTGACGGGCACATTGGCGTCTTTTTGAACTTGGCTAATTAGCCAAGCGGTATGTCTCTTGAGAAAGGTCATCGCTTTGACAGTCCAGCTCATTAATATGCGCGTATGATGCAAATGCAAACATTTCTCAGCTCGGGGTTTATAATCATGTCGAGTCGAGTTCGATAACACCAGGTGTAACAGGACAGCTTCTCGAAAAGAAGCAGCGACTGCGAGGCGCCGCATAAACCGCAACAAGGAAAAAAGCGACGACCCAAATTTCGCAAGACAGTTCGTCGGAGAATCGACAACCTTGATCGCTACGTGCGCATGCATCTACAACTAACACTGCACGCTCGTTACCAATCTGGCAATCTCCCATTGATTCGTCCCACGTGCCGTTACACAATCGAACGCTTCCGTAAAAACTGTAGTGAGAGTATCAGCAGTAGTAAGCACGTGGTGTTGGCGGCGTGGGCGAAGCCCGAAAGTAGGTCACGAGTGACAACAGAGGCCGCGGGGGAGGGCGCAACCCCGCGGGCAGGGGGCGTTGCCCCCATCCTGGCTTTGATTCACGCGTTTGGGTGGAACTTTATTGCAACACTTCCTGAGTTGACCGAGCTACGACGCATGTTGTTGGTAAATAGAATCTGTATGTACCATTTATAATCATATGCTCTGGTTGTTCTAAGAATGTATGTATGAATGCGACTCGTGAATTGTAAGTGGTCAATATTATGCGCATGACATTAATTTAATTTATTGAATCTACAATTATAAATAGTATTTTGCTAGCGTACGCAAACAAATTTCTACAACTAAACTTGATACGTATACTTCGAGCCCATTGATAGTAAGCTGTAAAATTAATAAAATATGTGTCACTAATTTATAGAATAATTTCGGTTTGGTGTATTGCCTTATCAGTAAATTACAGTGACTAAGAACATATTTGAAAATATAATCTCGGTTCGATAGTACAGCAACTTAATAGTTTGACTGATAAACGATGATATGATAATTCAACTGATGGCTCTAGTGAAATTATATGCTGCAATAAAATGTCTATTAAACTCAATTTGACAGTTGCGAAACGTTCATTTGCTGTTCAAATAAAAATTCTAAAAATGCTAATAAAAATTCTAAAAATAATTATTGTTTTAGAACTTTCGTTATGTCAAGTCCAAAATAAAATCTAATCCAAATCATCTCTCATATTGCTCCATAGTTTGTCTGCACTTATTACACAATGTTTCAAAAATATGATAGCTATCCTTATTTAATATAAAAGTATTTGTTAAAGTATATTCAAACCGAATTTTGGTCAATAAGAGGGCGCAAAAACAATTATCACTTCTCAGAAGTCAAAAATTCACGTCAAAAGCAATAAAATCGTGGCGTCACCGTTGTAGCGGAGCTTTAAAAATCGTATCGGCGCCATTGCGACGGCGCCTTTTATTGCTTTTGACATGGATTTTTGACTTCTGAGAAGTGATAATTGTTTTTATGCGCTCTCCTATTGGTCAATATTCGGTTTAGATGAAGTTGTGAAGCAGTTGGTGAAACGTACATTTGCTGGTCAAACCCAAACCTCGACTAAAATAATAATCCAAATCAAATGTGACCTAATTATAATTAAAAAAAATGTAGTCACTAGTCACTAGTATAAATATAATATAATTTCACTAACTAGATATGTTATAATGTTTTAACAATTTATTTATAATTTTACTGGTCAATATCAGTCAAACATTAGATGACACAGTACACATACGTTCGGTACATTTTGGCCTTAACAGATGGTGTGTCGCCCTGCAACTATTTTTTTAAACGAAAATCGCTGGTGGTATCAATTGATGACCACCACTTACGTTTGTTCCTCAAACAAATTTGACTCATTGGTAAACTTCATAAAAATATTCATGTAGCTTGTGCAATTTTAGAATTTCAAATAGCAAGTTTGAAAATAAAATTACTTTATAAAATAAAACAAAAAATACACACTTTTACACATATGCTATTTAAATAAAAAAAAATTAAAGTTAATTATAAAATTAAAAATGCTATATATAAATAATATTTGCTACTTGTTGAGAATGACGGCGCCATACTCAAAAACCTATGGTTATGTACTCCCCGCTGCGGCTCATTGCTGGTTTGGCTCTATCGGCTATGAAAGCGGCTAACAGTTTAGATGCATAAATACGTTGTAAAATATCCGAAAAAAAAGGTCCGAGCGAGCGTTGGTCAGAACAGTGAACACCCCATGAATAACTCTGCAACGTATTTACTTAAAAGGAGGATTATATCAATTGTGTGAATATATACAATGTTCTGATCTCTTGAACCTATTTAAATTTTAAATCGTATGTAGCTTTCGTAGCCGTTAGGGACAAACCATTGTCAATCTCGGCAATGTGAAGCAGCGGAGATAAATAACCATTGTTTTTTTGATCGTGGCGCTGTCTTTACAAACAAATACCAAATATTTACTATTTATAAAATAATAAATGCTGTTTATAAAAATAGTATTCCGCAATTTAAAAAAAATTAAAGCGATTAAAACGCATTATATATTATGCAAAAGATATTTACTTTATTATAAATATAAAATGCCTAAAACATTTTCACACAACATTATTTTTTGAACAAAAATATTTTTACACACTCCACCGTTGACTTCCATGGCTCCTCTACAGCCCACCAAATTCTCCCAGAGCCAACATCGCCCACCGGTGGTTGATATTGCTCACTTTGAGAAAGATAAATTATATTTTCACTAGTAGAAATATATGTATATTATGTATCTACCAGTGAAAATGAAATGTCAATGACAATGTAATTTTACTGAATGCTTGTAAAATTAATTATCGTGTTGAAATAAACGTTTCAAATTTAAAATGGAAGATTTACAATAAGTTATCAATTAAAATCTGTAATTTGGTAGCTATTTACAAATAATATTAAAACAGTTCAGTTATGGATTAGAATAGAGGTATAACTCGTACACTTTCTCACAAAGCGCAAAAACAATGTAGCAGTGGCATAAGCAGCTTTATAACGGTACAGATAGAACGGTACAAGAGCTAAGCGGCAACTTCGATTCGATCAGCTGTTCGTGGCACGATTTTTTTGTTCTTCGTCCTCGCATAATTTTGCCGTGCGTTTATTTGTTGTATGGTTAGTTGGACGTATGCGGGTCGTTGGTCGTTAAAAAAGTGCACGTACATCGATCGGCGTAGTTTTAACACGCAATAAGCTAAATAGGTCAAAAATTTGCCAAGAGCAAAGACGTTTCCAGATCAATTAGAAGGCAAATTGAAGCTAAAGTCGAACCGAAATGACACCTGCCTCCCACGCAGACGCTGGACAAGAAAGACAGAAGCGGTCCAGGCGGGAGGCGATGGAAAATAGATGACCAACGCTGAATGAAGAACATCGTCGCTATTTAGAGCACTGGGACGAAAGTAGGAAGCATACTTATTCAATAACAATATGACGTGGCTATCTATTGTGTTATATCCCATCAATCAGAAGAAAAATAAACGTGTATTAAACTTTAACCCTAACTCAACCTATTCACGATTGAGTACAACACTTTTAATGAAACGCGTGGAATCAATTGAAAAAGTTTAGAATTTTAGTACTTGACAGTTTTCAGTAAGTACACATACAAATCAGATTATTCATGATCGCAAATGATTCTTATAGCAAATATGAGAAATAGATTTATATACATCGAATTTTTTTCAATAGTCAGTACACAAAAACATATTCACATGATCAGTGAGAAAAAATATTTAAAAAAAAAAAATTAGCAAATACACCTACAGCAAGTCAATAATTCTAATAAATAAACATATTTAACTATAATTATAAATAGTGAAAGGATGATAAGATAATCTCGAGAATAAGCTTATGCACTTACACATACCGAAACCTAACAAATAAATTCAAACTAAATGTGTCAATCACTGGTTAATCTACATGTTTGTGATATGGCTGTTAACCACTGAGTCACGATTCTATAAACAAGCAAATGCATTTCAAGAGCATTGTAAATAAACGACTGTCGTATGGATCAGATACTATTTGCGGACGACTCGGCTATGTGCATTTTCTAGTGTCTAGTTGCACCTTGTTGCATTTTGGCGCATGCGGAGGAGCGCCATGTCTACGTGACGACGAACGCGTAGCGGATTCCCCGTCGTTGAGAGGCCAGAGACCCCGTCTGCCCGGACGGGGGCCCCGCTCACCCCACAACCCTATTGTTGTACCTTTTGCGTCAGGCGCTTCTAAAACATTACGTATGAATCGAGCGCGAGGAAGTTTGAGAGACGCTAAGAGCGCACAATGGCAGGCAGGCAAGATCACCTGCTCTCTCAGGTAAGTAGAGTTTTTAGGAAAGAAAAGGTCGTTCGACCGCAGACGTTCACAACACAAACAGCGGGAAACAGATGTCCGGATACAAAAACGAGGAAACCTTTCAGATACGGCGTTGACAATGATGGAGGCGGAGACAATGGAGATGGTTTATGGACTGCCATAAATCACGACGAATTGTTTCAGAAAAGAACCACTGCGCTTTCGAGGTGTCAAGACGATGACGGAATCCTAATTGCACTGTACAACACAGGACAGTCTTTTGTACTACACAGTACAAACAATTGCACTTTTTCTCCTTGATGTACTATATAATTTATTGCTGTCGAAGTAAGTTTTTTTGTTAGAGTTGATTTTAAAATATGAATGTTTTTAGTTGTTCTTTAATTTATTAAAAAATAAAATCGAATATATGCATGATTTAGCTCGATTTAGATTTAGCATCATAATATTCATCCGTAAGATTATAAAAAAATCAATCAATCAGGAATTATTTGAAAAACATTTGGATTCATATGAGATTCGAACCCAGGTATTGCAGGTTTTTGGTCATCGACATGACCCCTGATCTTTTTATATAGATCAGATAATTTTTATCTTTGTGACAAAAATAATAGTGCAGTCCTAGCAAAATAATCAACTACGATGCGGTCATGATTTCGCGCTCGTAGCCGTTGCAGGGACTTCATTTTGGGTGGGGGGAGGGGGTTAAATTTGGCTAGAAAAATATATCTAGTCATTTAATGAAACACTATAAATCTTATTTAAAAAAAAAACCACTGATTGGTCAAATTATGCCCCCCTCCCTGGAAAAAGCTGAAATGACCTAAACCAGAAATGCTCAAATAAGATTAGATTTTCACCTGTTTAGATTCTAAACAGACGAATCTATCGGAAAATATTTTTTTTTAAAATATCATTTCGGTGGAATCATATCGGAATATATTTTCATCGGTAGATATTTATTTTTACTGGTGAAAATATAATTTATCTGGTTGGTGCTAGTAAAATTATATGATTTCAACTTTTCATTAATTATTTACATACGATGTACAAAAGTTACAGTGAATGTGCATTTTTCAGTTTATATTTTCACAGGTGAAGTCTAAATACAGTTTCACCGGTAGAAATTATATGCTGCTCTTTTACTCTAAAAATAATTAACCTAATAATCTAGACTAAGATAATAATTTTAAGAAACTGAAAATGTTGTAGTTGAAGGTAATAACTTAGGTTGGGTACTCTTAATATTATAAATAATGTATCATAAAGAAGAAAAATATGCTTTTTTTAATGTCAGAAATTAAATTTGACAGTTGTGAAACGTTTATTTGCTGTTCAAACCAAAACATAACCTAATAAAAGTTCTAAAATTAATTATAGTATATCGGAATACATTTTCACCGGTAGATATATATTTTTACAAATAAAAATATAATTTATCTGGCAGATGCTAGTAAAATTATATGATTTCAACTTTTCCATATTATTTATACACATGCAATGTACAAATGTTATAGTGATGTGTATTTTACGGTAAGGTTATATTGTCACTAGTGTAATTCAAATACATTTTCATCAGTAGATATATATTTCTACTATCGAAAATATAATTTAACTGAGAGGTGCTAGTTAAATAATATGCTGCTCTAAAATGTCTATGAAACACAAATTGACGGTTGCAAAACGTTAATTTGCCGTTCAACCTCAAATCTAACCAAATGAAAGAAGACAACCTTCCTCAAAGGAAGACGTCTGGTCACCTTATGTTATATCTTGTTCTGTTACCGAGATTCTAAGTGGCAATGCTTTACAACGATATATCGATGTTCGCGATATTAGCTAAAACTAACGATGGTTGTTGACGTTACAGATCATAATACTTTAAAAGGTGAATAAATAAGAGAACTTGCTATTGTGTTAGCGGTATGAAATATGTTCTATTTTATAGTTGTGTAATACTTGACCGGTAACGATTTTGAATTTTAATTACAAGTAAAACGACTAAAGCAAAATACAATCAAATAAAGACAAAAAAAAACCAATATATTAAATAAGTTTAGTGATTAAAAAAGTATGAGAATAATCCATGTAACATGGGGTACTAACGTCCCCCTCTTCACATAGCCTGGGTTAACGTAGAGCTAAAAACTGCACTACTCCTCATAAATATGCAATTTTAAATAATAAGACAAAATCTTGTACAGTGCTATCGACTCTGTGTTTTAAGTGAGTGATATGTAGTTGGCATCGATCGTTGGCTTTATAATAAAAATCGAGGTGAGGGCGGAGCGAAACGCGAACCCGTTTTTTGCGCTTTATCCCAAAAGGGCCAGTCCTCCTTTTGTCCTCGGAGCGTGGATTGGAAACACAATGGAGAGCAGAGTTTACCTGCTGAACTGACGACCACCTGTGCGCTCGTTTCGAACATGAGACGTAGCGAAAATAAGCAGCATGTGTGTATCGATACACACCTATAAAGAAAAACTCTTAAGAATCGTCATTGAGTTCCATGGACGTACTAATAATTAAAACCTATCGACTGTCGCATTATCTAATCTGGTAGGGCCGCCCCTATTTGCCGTTATATGGTTGACAGCACGCACATGCCGTATGCAAAAAGTAAAAACGTGGGCGTGCTTCAAGGACGAACCCACATCGCCATGGTATGGTGGCGCATCTGCCGTTGCATCTGTCAGAGGTGATTTTTTCTGCGAGGCTAAACTGCGCAATGGCTCTTCTAATTAAAAGTAGATTTCAAAGACTCGGCAATGCGGAAAGCTCCGCAGGGGGATCGACGACGCCTGATTCCAGATAGGGGAAGCGAAACAATAACTAGTCGTGGGAATGTAGAGGATAGAAGTTAGATCGAGCGAGGGGAGAGAAGGGTTGTTGCGCAACTCGGACACTTGATCCATGCAAATAAAATGGTGTTAGAAAAGATTTTTTTTTTCAATGAAAATTTATATTTACAAGCTTTTACTCTTTTTCTCGGTTTCCGAGTCACGCTGAAAACATTTATGTATAGCTGGACGATGTACAAGCGAAATGTAGGTCACAAGGTCGGGCCTAATCCAGATATTACAGTGTTCAGTATCTTGTTTAGCAGATTGAATAAATAATTGACTTGCTGTAAATGATATATTTATTTTCCATGGTAAATTCATAATCTACATCTCATTTTCGAACTAACAAGTTCTTGCCTTGGGGGTATTCAATTAACAAATGGGACTTCTACAACATATGTATATTATAACGCAAGAGATGAAAATTTATGTACATATTTTGGACACATACAATACGTTGACGAATGCGTTTAGTAAATGAAAATATATGACCATTCGTATGAATTGGTGACAGCTATAAGGGTACTGAATATATATTCGCAAATGGTCAGAAACAATCAAAAGGAAATTTCACTACACATTTAAACGTCAGAGAAGAAAGTTTGCCAGTGTCGTTCAAACGTTGCTAAATATGCAGTACTAAAAATAATAGTTTTTGGACTAGACAAGGAGACTAGTCAGTTAATTTTCAAGAGTGATTAGTATATGTGTATTTTTCAACGTGTGATTGGAAGTTCGCCGTGAGGGATGCACCGCTACGTGTAATGACACATGGCAGTATTGATCTCGATACACAATTATCGAGATTGTTATCTTAACCCCTTGATCGCGGTTGATATTTTGTGTGCAATTTCGAAATTTGTCAATATGTGAAGGAGCATCTAGTTATGCCATAAGTTATTTAAATATAGCTTCAATAAATTACAGTGTTTTGCAACCTTAAATTACACAAAAAAAATATTACATGGCTCAAAGGTTTAGGTGCCTAATGCATATTGGCGATTTTCTTGATGACTTCTATAGATGTCAACCACGGTCAAAGTGTTGTCCCTTTAGTTAAAACGTTAAAATAAAAATAAAATCGACGGTTCACCAAGGGCTTTTAAACCGAAAAAGTGGCAATTATCGCATATAAATGGATAAGAAATAATTTGTAAACTAGTTTCAAGTTATTGTTATGTTTATATGTTTAATTTGTTATAAGCCTTGTTCTACATGTTTATTTACTTGAAAAATAGTCTCATTATTCTAATTCGGCTTTGCACTCGATTGCGAGAATTTGTTTTTATCTACTGACTCTTGAGAATAAATAAACTGTAGATTAATACATGCTAAAATAAGCTTATCTCTATGATGTCGCTATTTATCAATACATTTATATTGATTATGACATGTTAAGGTACACAGTACATATCTACTTCTTTTTGGCTCTATATGTTGGTTTTTATGTGCTCAAACATTTAGGGTTTATCGGCGTAGAGACGACATTAGCGTAACCCTATAAAAAATCCAACGGCGTTAAATCGCATTATCTTGCCAACCATTTAATGTCACAAAATCGTGAAATAATGCGACCTGAGAGCTTTTTACACAAAACATTCAACGTTGCACCTGATATGTGAGAAGTTGCGTCGTCTTGTTAGAACCATGTGTCTTATATATCAATATCATCGTTTTCGTGCCAAAAATAATCGGTTATCATGAGTATAACACTCACCATTGACTGTTAGTCTGACCTACATCGTTTTTAAGAAAGTAAGGCCCAATGACGCCGACCGACCACAATGGGCACCACAGAGTCACTTTTTGGGCATGTAATGGTCTTTCGTGAATCACATGAGGATTTTCCTCGACCCATATGTGGCAAATTAGCTTATTAAAATACCTATAGAGGTAGAAATGTGCCTCACCATAAAACCATTATTTGAAAAATCAGCATGAACTTCCTGCTTTAGTTCTTGTTACCGAGCGTTCCCACTGTAATGGCTCTGACACGATTTTATTGTATTTGTTCTGAATTTTTGACTTCTAAGAAGTGATAATTGTTATTGCGCCCTCTTATTGACTAAAATTCGATTTGAAGATACTTTGGCCAATACTTTTATATTAAAAACCCGTAGTAATATTAGCAAGAATAGTTATTATATTTTTAAAACATGATGTGATAAATAGACAAACTATGGACTTATGTCTGTACTTTTTTCGCCTATTTTGGATTTAACCTAAAACTGTAATTATTTTTAGCACTTTTATTAGGTTAGAATTGGGTTTAAACAGCAAATGGACGTTTCGCAACTGTCAAATTGAGTTTCATGGACATTTTAGAGCAGCATATAATTTCAGTAGCGTCTATATGTTAAATTATATTTTCGCTAGTTAAAATATATATCTACCAGTAAAAATGTATTTGGAATTCACAAGTGAAAATATAACTTTACTGAAAAATATACATTCACTGTAACATTTATACATCGCACGTATGGAAAATTTGAAATCATATAATTTTAATAGCACCTGTCAGATAAATTATATATCTACTGGTAAAAATATATATTTATCGGTAAAAATGTATTCAGATTTGATTTCACTACAATGACATATTAAATAAAAATATTTCAGGATAGGTTATTTTGGTGGGATAACCCGAGAAGTTCTGGTTTTGAATCAAGGACGAATCATTTCAGATTTTTTCAGTTGGCAAGTTTGAGGCCATTTTTAATATTATTAAGATTTATAATATTTCATTAAATTTATCTATTCAGATTAAATTAAAACAATCGTTTACTAACAGGTTAACCCAATGCGTCACGATGGTCGAAAACAAGAATTGTATTAGAATACACAAAAAAAAAATCATATAATATATATATATACATAATTAAAATAATACATGCATTTTTCTTGCCAAATTCAAAATGTGGCAAATGTCTCCACCTGACTTCCCCCCCCCCCCACAATGACATCCCTGGGTCAGTGAGTTATCAAGTTATCCTATTAATTAGGTCATGACTTTATGTATGCCATAGCGTCAATCATTTAATCAGGGGCAAGAAACATTTTCAGACTCAGTTCACTTATAATTTCATCAAAAAGTGACAATTCATTTAGAAGAAAAGCGGATAATGCGAATTGGCCTAAAACGCGATATTTCTTGCTATATTCTAAAAAATGTTTGTAATAATATTTATTTAAATAATGCGTTTTACGTTAATAGACTGAAAATGTGTAAATAAGATTTTAACTAAATTTAAGTACTGAGAACCGGAAGGGGTACAAAGTAACCCCGTTTAAATTTATATTTCTTTTTTTCGTTCATTTTATTGGGAGATTACAATAAATATCTGATAGATATTATTATTTAACAAATGGTAAAGATAACAAAAATATGGGGTGCAAATGTACATGGGAAGGTTAAAGCCGTTTATTCAGCCGCGTAGCGCATATTTTTTAAATATATAAAAAGGCGTGTAAATACGATTTTTTATTTGGGGAATGCGTCGCGTATATATATATATATGTACATGATGGCGAGCGTAGATTGCCAATGTGATTTATACAATAGTATTTCTAGTTTCTATATTGAAAACAATCTGATGTTAATTCGGATGTTTGCTAGTGTTAAAAAGGATAAAAACAAATTGTTAACAATGATCCGACCCTAATTGTAGAGAAAGTGAATAGCTAGTTTCTGAATAAGCTTTTATAAAAAAAGATAATCAGATCATCGAATTTGATAAGGCAAATCACGAACAAAAATAATATTTTTTTAGCATCGACGGCATCATAACATTTTTAGCATCAACTCCCTCACTCACCCCGGCGTCTAAGATTAGCCCATATAAAATTATGAAAGCCCGATAAAGCACGCTTCCAAAGAACTAGGCAGAAGTGGGTAGGGGTTTGTTTGACCTTTGAGCTTTTTTCTTCTCTAGCCGAGCACATGGGCCGCGCTGGGGGTGAGAGCGAGACGGACGTTACGTAACGGAGAGCGTCCGGTGACGTCACTGGGCGCGCCCCCACCACGATCGAGAGCGGCAACGTAGCGCGATGCACCGCTGCGCACGCACGCACTTTGCACAAAGTGACAGAGCGATCGAAACGGGAAACGTTCGTTTGCCTCTCCTCCCATACTACCCGCCGTAGGTACGTACGTACGGCCCGTAGTACGCACGCACGTTTGTTTGTGACGTGCGCGCGCTGTGTTCGCTTTATCGTCGCGCAGCTTTGAACGGCGGCCAATTTTTACGCAAGTTCAACGACACGATTATTATTGTGGCGCTCATTCACCACAAGCGTTATTATATTTCGTAAAGAGTGTAATTTGCTCGGGATGGATATAAAAAATCTAATGTTCTTTTATGATTTATAAAACCTACGCATACACTTTGCTTAAATTATATGGCGAGCTACTCGGAGCAATTTAATAATTCCCCAATTTGCAAATCAGTTACGGGCTCCGGCGTCGAAAATTGTACTTTATCTACGTTGACGTAGAGAAAAATCGACAACAAATTAAATAGTCAACTTTGGGTCAGAATTATATTAACCGCCTGGTCATAAATATATTATTTAGAGTCAGCATAAATATCAAATAATTAGAATAAAAATAGCATACGGTCAGAATAAAATTATAGGATGATCAGAATTAATCAGATCAACTGTATTTTAATACAGTTGAAAGAATCTAACCTCATTTTGTATGGGTGCCTAGTCCCCTATAGCGTAATATTCCTATAATGAAGTCCCAATCTCTACGCTATGGGGGGTCGACTTTTATTCATGGTTAAAATAAAAATAGCATTAGGTCACAATACAAATATTGGATGATCATGTGAATTAAAAAAATATTATAACATTTAAAAATATAAATAGGGCTTGAATTATTTATTTTAGAAATATCTTACTCGCGTCATAACTGTTGGACAGGTTAGGTGCGAGCGAGTATTGGTTGGAACTTTGAATACCCCATGAATAAATCTCAACAAATTTATTTAATTGTATGTAGACGCAAAGGTATTCAGAGCGATGAACGAAGCGGGAATAATGACGTCAAACTGCAATTTCTGCAGATGAAACTATCTAGGAAAATTACAAGGCAGAGCACCGCTTCAAAATATATGTTCAAAGACGGAATGCTAATATGATGGCAGATTTTTGCTAGTGGAATAAAGGAGAAGAAAATGTACTAAGAAGCATTTTTAATTCTGTTTTTAACCGATGTTTATCTTTATACATTTGTGATCGTTTTTAATATAAGCTAGTAAATATATTAGCTACTACTTTTACTCCATATTATCACATCTTTCATTAAACCCTTTGACAAAAACACTCCTATGCCATATTTGCGTTAACACAGTCAGTTCGAGAGCTATCCATATCATCATTATTCATAATATTGAGAAAGATATGGCAAGTTTGTGTTTACGCCTTCTACTGTTAGTTCTGAAGCACACGATAAGAAAATATACGTTCGATATACTTATTATTATCCCTCTTCACGTATACTCTGGTCCAGCTCGGAATCCATAATCAGGAGTTCTACTCGCTTTGTAGATGACTAGATAAGATAATTTTGCGTGTACGTTAATATATTTTTTGTTACAAGATATGAGCTGAAGTAGCTCACAAGTAGCACAATATAAAATGTTTTTTTAAAGCTTTTATGTGCTATGCGCAAATAAGGATATGGACCAAGAAAAGTACTGTATATGTTTGTGTGATCTATTATTCTTTCAATAAATATTTTCTACACTTGGATGATTCTAAGAAATTATAGAAAAAAAAACAGGTATCGTTTTTTTGTTACTACCCCATCATGCCCCACATATACTTTTATATAATATCATCAAGGTTTATTCGAGGGGAGCATTGTTGTTAATGCATAGGTACATGCACACGTGTGTTCACTGTGCGAATACCTGCCTCGTCCATTGTCATATCCCCTGTCGTTCTCAAGGTTTTCAATCAGCTGTAGGTTTTATATAACATTTCAGCGTAGCAAGAGCACGCATTATGACGTAGTGGATTTACCGAGGATGTTCTGAGTAACCACGATGACATGACGTTGACTATGTTTATTCTTAGAACATATAAAAAACACACCGACGAGTCACCTCGCATGTTTATCGAGCCCAAATTGATTTGGAAGAATAATGGGCAGTACATACATATACATACGACGAGCACATAAGTTGTGAATGAAGCTATTGTTTTACGGCAGCTCGCACTTGCCTCTAGTGCGCGTGTCACTATTTTTATGAACTTATTCATCGCATCGGACCTATCTCAATGCCACTTTCCTTGTTTTTGCGATTGTCGGTCAAAGCGTGCCATTATTATCGCACTATTGTGACCAATCCTTCACACCGCGGCCATGACCTTGCACATGTGTGTAACTGGCGAGGCTTGCGATAATGCTCGGTGCGAATATGGAGAGATGATTGTATAATCCAACGACCTCGGAAATATATGATGAGCAGGTAGCGCATCTACACTTTTCTATGATGTCAAAGACTGCTATATTGTTGATGTATTTACTAAGCAATGAGCAACATTTATAAAAATGGTATGCATTGTCCGGTTTTTTGTTTCGGAACAAGCTCCACGTTGCACAGTTTCATCAAATCATACAAACAAAAAGCAATCTGATATCTATCCTTCTACATATATTTACGAATTAAATACATATAATACTACCACAATGTTATATAACGACATGCTTCAATAACAACACAAAGCGCCGCCTCTATCGAGTAACCTACATACACGAGTAGCACACACTCGATTGATACGTCAGATAGGGTCAACAAACGAACGCCGAGCGGAATGCAATTATTGTGTGCGAAGTTATTGATCGATCGAACGTAACGATGTAGCCAGACGGACCCACTAAAAGAAAGCAAGTGCATCGACACTGAACTGAAATAATATCACTAGTGCTGATTATGACAAAGCGTTTGACACGGTGGATATTATTGCTCTAATACGATTACTGAAATATAAACATACAAAACAAGCATATGGTCTGATATTTTTTGCAATTTCAGAGTATTAAGATAATTAACTCATGTAAATACATACATATCTGCAGATATTTTGTTCAGAAACAGATTTATCTGGCTAAAAGTGTGCGAGATCATAGGACGCATAGGATTTAACATTTAGAAGTCCAAAGGCATGTATGTCATGCCAAAAATGGTTTTACCATTACAGTCTAAAGCAGGGGTAGCCAACCCAAATGATCTTGCGGGTCACTTTGGAAATGCATCATAACTCCGCGGGCCACATATAAAATGTATACACTATAGACATTTTTTGGAGAGAAAAATTGAAACATAATTAGTTTATTATTGTGTTTATTAAATAGTAAAAAAAGGTCCAGAAAAATGTTCAAGGTAAAACAAAACACGAATATTGCTCACACGTTTTAAGGAAAGTTATTTAACTACAATATCAACAAGACACAAAGTGAAAAAAAATCAATTGATCGAAATAAAATATTAATAAATATTCATACACTATTTTTTACTTCGGGTTAAATAATAATTTGACAATTAGATATTTTTAATTTAAAAATCGAAATCATTTGGATAATTTTATAAATATGTAAGTAATTGTAATGTTCATACATACATATATTTAGTGTAAAGTAGTAAATAAAAAAACAATAAATTCCATGCAATTAAAAATATGTTGAGAACCATTGGTGTTGTGTGAATTACAATAGCGAACAATTAATTAAATACTGTTTGCAAGGATAGAGCAAACATTTTTTATTTTGTCATTGCATTCTTGGTGGTTTTTTTGTTTTCAGGTAGTGGTCCCAACATCTCTCAAATCATCAAATTTACCAATATATATGTATATATATTTATCAAAATACGATTTTGTATGTCCCGGTTTGGATGCCAACAAATCTGGTAACCCTGTGCTAATAAGAATTATTTTAAAAGTTATCACTTCAGTGCAAATTGCTATTTAAGCTAAGTTGCAGAGATGCTAAGATGTTATCTACTGATGTGATTTGGAATAATTGATTCTGATCAAAGCCTTTGAGATTTGATGTTGGAGAAGAACGTTGATTACCGTGCATTCATATGATCGATAGAGAGAGAGGGACGGTTGAAGGTACGCGACCTTCCTCATCGTTCACTGAGGTCTCTTTGCATATGCACATTATGTTGCATCTGTGACCCTTGTTCTAAACGCAGCAGTCACCCACTGGGCGCACGTAACAACACCGAGGTCCGTGACACGGTTTCAAGCGATAAAGTGCATATGCGTGCCAAACCGGACGACCTTGCGCACGTCGCGCACAGCACGCGAACCTTCTAATGCACTTTTCAGCAAACTGCCTAAAAACATCAGAGAGACAGCTAGGCGCTGACACACATTCGGCGCTGATAACGCGTTTTCGAAACTGCGGTGCGAGACCTCTGCTTCGTCTCTAGGACGTTGTGTTTACAAAATATTCTGACCGGACAGAAATAGCACGACGGAGAGAAATTGGGTCGCGGCCCCTATAAGATAGCCACTCTTATTTATCCGGTTAAATTCAGCTCGGCGGTGGGAGTGGTGTGCTGTGTTCGACCGGAAGTGTGATAGTGATAACGCTGTGATAAAACATTTTATGATGTATAACATGAAGATGTTTAGAAGAATCAATATGCGAATCAGACTTCCGCATCGAGCTTATAGCCAGAGCTACACAAGGGATTGGAATGCAAGACACTGTTTATTACAGCACTATCTAAGCGTAGAACGTTCGTTCAATGTCGAACTAGCTGTATGTTTTTAATTTAAATGAACTGGTTTTCCACATCCAATGCATGACAAAGAAAAGGCGTGACATCATCATCTATTTTTGTATCATTTAAAATAACGCGATTTTTAGAATCGGTGGGTTATCAAGGGCTTTGATTTGTGCTCGTAAAGAAGATAAGATATATATCAAGAGCTGATAAACTTAACGTTTCTTTGACAAAACAGTGGTTACACAAAAAATACGTCACGATAATACCCAGTCGTGTGGTTTGTAATCATAATCAGGTATCCTGTAGCTTTGGTTTTATCTGCTCGGTCATTCGAACTGAGCGTTATATTTCTTGGATTCACGTCACAGATCTGAGCCAACATAGGAAGGTATATTTGTCTTTCTCTGGTGTTTTGGTTCGATTGCGCAAAGCGGAGAAAGTTGAGTGTTCAATGTCACGACGCTTCCATCGCCTCCTCGAAAACGTACACAATCCGTAAAAAACGTACGGTCGACGACCGCGATCGAGGGACGTCGGCCCCGAGAAGAATTGGGTCGGACATTATCATCTATGTGGGATGTTTCTTCACCACAAAGTAACAAATAGTCATCACCAGATATTCACACGTATCTTATATAATTTTCCAGAATTGGTATTCACAAAATGAAAGAGAGAACGGAAATATTCTCTCATATATACATCAAATAGATGTAGCAGTTTTTCGTGCTCCATCAGAAGGTTAGAAGACAAGAAAGAGTTGATCGAAGGAAAATCAATCAGTATATAAAAAAAATCAGACAATTCGAAACTTTGGTCGACGTCAAATATTGATGTGTTTCACCTTACTATTTTTTTAATAATAATATATTGATAGTTGATAAGCTGTTATAAAAAACAAGATTTTGAACCCTTGCATAATGTTGTTTCTGTTAAACTTTTTTTATCTAAGCTAAGATGGCAATTTCATACATTTGTTAACACGCGAGTAATTTACAGTTATCTTTTAATCACGAGGACAGATTTGCGACTTGATGCATTAATATTAAAAAAAAAAGAATTGCAAGTGTCATTCAACACTTAGACGTAAACCCTCAACGATGCGTAGGAAGTTGAATATCATCGGTTTAACTCTTACTGACTGGTCCAAAATGGCATTATGTGTGATTTTATCATTGCGGTCCAATGCCACGACGTAGATGACAAAACAAAAACTTTTTCAATACTAATCAACAAAAAACTTGAAATAGCATTTAGTAAGTTAGTTTTTACCAATATAGTACAAAAAATGTTCATAATTTCCATAACATTTTGACACATTATGACTGATCCATCTTTTGTGAAGGGCACATTTTTAAATATATATATATATATATTTGAAGACGAGAAGGTGGATTTATTGGCTTTTCCGCGACCTTGACTTCCTTGAGACGGCTGTCTATTAACGAGACTTCAAAGGACAGTGAAACGTCAGACGTCTTTTTCACACAAAAGCAATGATTAAGGGTATTTTTTATTTAGCATTTTTTAAGATAAATCGCAAGATTGACTATATTTGATGCGACTTTCAATGCAATATCATTTATATCACCAAGAGACTTGAAAACCACCCACAATCAAAATGTTTATTTTAGGAAGATTTTTGAAAATATATTTTATTCGGTACTAACGCAAGTATTTTAATTCACATTGGGTACTGTTTTTCGATTCATAAATTTAAGGAGCGTATCGTTGCTTAAAAAAACAACAACGATTCTTACAGGAAATATTTTGTTTAGCTTTTTCATAGCTTCAACATTCAGAAGTCGAACAATTGGAAGGAATTAATATTTTTGAAAAGAATAAAATCCTTAAATACACAAGTAAGCTGATTTTTTACTTATTAATTTATTTATTTATTTTTAATAGTGTTTTTTTTTAAATATTATTGTAATATGAAGTAGTGGACAACCCTAGAAGTATTTAAAACGATTCTTAGTGAAATATTTTTGTTTTGTTTTATTGGGCACTAACTATACTACGTTTCTTTTAACAGAGTCAGTTTGAGGTCTATCCATTTCGTCATTATTCATAAGTGAAAAAGAGATGACAACTTTAGGTGTACGCCTCACTAATTTGCTCTCAAGTACAAAATGCGTATATACGTTCGATATACTTCTAATTACTCCTTTCTATATTATAAACAAATTTAGAGAAATTATAAACTGTACTCTATTTTTTATGTTGAAATAGTGAAAGTTATAAGCTATCAAAATCAATCGTTATCATTTACGTTTGTATAGCGATAACAATTTGAAGACGTCCGTGCACTGCGAGTGTCGGAATAACAATTAAGTAGTTTGCTCGGCACAAGCGGACCAATATTAAATGAAACAAAGTATAGTAATGATTATGTATCCCAAAAAACTGAAATCATATGAAATTGAAAGTCTTATGTATCACTAAAAAGTAGAAATCATATGATGTTGTAGATTTTATTATAAATTAGTAATTTATTTTTAATATTTAACTTACTTTTACGGCAGAAAAGGTTATTATAGATTTGTCTGATTGTTTAATTTTTTGGCATTAGTTATATGATATTACTACGCATGTTGACTAAAGGGAAACATAGGCTATTTTGCAGTATTTCGTTAATCTAAACATTTATATTTTATCTAATTTGTCAAGAGAGAAAGCATTTTTTCTTTATATAAGAAAACTGTCAGTGCGATTAGAAGAACCATTTTTAGAACATAAAATAAGGTCACTAATTAAATGGCCAGAATACAAATCAAATCAAGGGTCAGAATAAAAATATAGGACGAACAGAATTAAAGTAATGAATGGTCATAATAATATTATTCAGGGTCAGAATAAATATTGAACGATAATGTGAATTAAAAAAAATGTAACATTTATAAATATCTTGCTCGCAGCAAAACTGTTGATTAGAGTAGTGAATACCCCATGAATAAGTTTCAACGAATCTATATGTAGGACGCGAAGGTATTTGGAGCTAAGAATGGCGGCGGAGTTGCGAGCTCAACCAAAAACACCTTGTAATGATAATGAACTGCCTGACATGCGAATGTCAGATCGACCAGTTGTTCCAATCTTCAGCGTTACAACAATAACAACACTATACGATAGCACCAATTAAAAAAAATCTGACCATCTGTCAAAATAATTCTTAGCATTTAATATAAATTCTGACCTGAAAAATACGAACCTTAGTTATATGAAATTTCCAGTATGTTTGAAAAACATTTTTATTTTTTACTTAATTTGTGGAGAACGTTTTTTTTTACTTATTATTCTCTATGAGATAAAATAGATCATTATTAAAAATCTAGGAAAACCTAGAAGTTAGAAATTGAAAAACACAAAGGTCTTTTGGGTCACCGAATATTGTTTGTCGTGCCGTTTAATTTATATTAAGTAAGATTGCCGAACAATTAATTTAATTAGTTTGTAAAATTGTTTCTGGCAAAGGAAAAAGGCCGATAATTAAAAGAAAGCGTAAGGTATTAGAATAAAGTGTAAATATTGCAAATAACACGCGTTTAGAATTTAAATGCGAAACATTGTACAGTACATACATAAAAAATGTAAACAAACATTTTCTTGAATGAATTTTTAATTTAAGCAAAATAATTTGCTCCCGTCTATATTACGTTGGCCATCTCTGATATAAACGATGGCATAACTGTGTAGTCAGTTCCACGCCTA